>NC_136484.1:72630638-72638138 GCF_053919585.1 Euprymna scolopes | reverse complement strand
ATTTGACTTCTTAAACAAATTTAACATTATAGTGAATTGTAAAAATAGATCCATCTGTGATAACGTAACGAAGCGTGAAATTACAGTCAATGCACTAACGGGAACCGATGTTGTAGTGATTAACAAAATAGACCTAGCAGATTATGTTACAGAAGAAATAGGTAAATGTGCTTTCACCACAAACAAAGACTATGGTGAAGTGTACCACAGGATTGATACAGGCAGCTATGTACCAGTTTTTGCTAAAGCCAGACAACTTTCCGGTCCTAAGTTAGACGCAGCGCAGGCAGAATTTAAAAAGTTACCGGAGTTATCCAGCCTTCCAGTAGCGAGTAGGCAACCCCTTTGAACTTGGTGAAGAAGCCGGATGGGTCATATCGAGTGTGCGGTTATTTCCGTGCGTTAAATCGCATTACCAAAACAGACCGCTACCCGGTACCAAATATAAATTCCTTCTGCACCCAGTTAGCTAATAAACAATATTTTTCCAAAATAGATTTAACTGCAGCATATCATCAGATTAAGGTACACCCTGAAGATGTGTCTAAGACAGCAGTAGTGACACCTTTTGGTTTGTTTGAGTTTAATTATATGCCATTTGATTTAAAGAATGACGCGGCTACATTTCAGCGTTTTATGGATAAAATATTTTTAAAATCAAATTGCATATTCATATATTTAGACGACATACTAGTTTTTAGCGACATACTAGTTTTTAGTTTTAGACTGTCTTGGAGGGAGATACAAAGAAGAAATCTCTCTCAGACATGCGGAAACGATAGAAGCATCAACACGCGACGGACCAGTTTCTCTGGGTAAAGACTTTTATCAAAGAAAATGTACCATCCTCTTTGTACCCCTATATCTTGGAAACTTTTATAAAACATCATCAATCCTAAAGTCTCGTCGCACTTAATTATAACCGATGTTTTCTTTTCCACAACCGTTCTTTTTCAGCACTCTTGTTCTCTCTCTAATGTCAGAGGTGCCCCAAAAAGGGGACCGACCGAAATGATGTCCCTTTTTCAAACGTCGTTAAAATTTATGGTAACCGCCATAGGATCTTGTAGGTATATATTTTCTGTATATTCTTTTAAATATATTTGACAATATTGATACCGGACTATAAAGCGATGACAGACTTTCTGAATACGAACGTAAAAGGTAAACATTTTAACAAATTCTTTATACGGCCATCAAAACATATAATTCCAAGAGTCCAAGCAGTTGCTAACATAAAAATAACTTTAGATTTCACTTTCAACTAAGATAAAATGCATACGAACAGTATTTAAAAGACAATGTTATCTCAATATGCGTGAACCAAATGTCTAAGCAACCTCTATCTAAAACAAATTCCATGTTCTATCAAACGTAGGCTTAGCAATAACTTAAGTAACATTTATAACGCATCCATAGAAATAGTCGATATCATAATATTGAAATAAACCATAAAACACTACTATTACTACTATTACTATTACTACTACTGCTACTACTACTACTACTACTACTACTACTACAACAACAACAACAATAGAAAGAGAAACAGCATTTGATTCACCCCATAAATTAAATATAATATATAGCAATAGTCATATTTGAAAGCGTGGCCATTCCCTGATCAGGGGTTCTCGGGTGACAAGCAATAAACTAAGAAATAAAGATTCGAGTTGAGACCATCCTTGGCGGAAACTACGAGGCATCTCTGGGCATTCTTAAGAAAGAAAAGGAAGTCATGTGTGCATAAGAATTTGAATATTTAGGTCAACGCAATTTTAGCATACCATTAAAATAACAACCGTGAAGGCAACACGTCGATTTCATTGAAGCACAATATAATACATAGATATCGCGATCGCTGAAGCATTTTTGAAAGGTCAATTAAGGAAAATGTAAAGTCTTCTATGTTTAGCGCGGTTTATGCTATAATGAATAACGTATAAGTGATCTCAAAATCAGGAAAAAATGTTTTTAAATTAAGCTTATGGTTTCATTTTTTTACTTTTAAATGTAGGTATAATTTTCTTTTTAATTTGATAATTTTTAAAATGTATTGAATCTTAGATTTTGATAAACTCATAGAGTTATTGTAGCCTATAATTATCCATGTAACATTCTTTCGTATTCGTTCACTTACGAGGGGCGTGCAATAAGTAATGCCCCTGACCCACTTCCCATAGCAGTAGAGCAATGAAACTTGGCACAGTTATTAGTCTTTCTCTACATAGGAACCACCCAGAGTTATGAATTTCTCCCATTGTTTGATGCAGCTCTGGAGACCGTTTTTGTAGAACACACCAGGTTGGTCCTCCAACCAGACGTGACTTCAGAAGTCAAGGCTGCATCATCTAGGAAACGCTTTCCTTTCAAAAACAACTTCATGGCTGGGAAGAGGTGAAAGTCAGAGGGTGCAAGGTCAGGAGAGTAGGGAGGATGAGGAAGGATTTCATAACCACACGCCCGTGCTTCTGATCTGGCAACTTGCGAGTTGTGGATCGGAGCGTTGTCCTGGAGGAGGAAGGTACCTTTGCTGATCTTTCCCCGCCTCTTAATTTTGATAGCTTCCCTTAATTTTCTCTAAAGTGAAGCATAATAGGCTCCTGTAATTGTGGTACCCTTTGCCAGGAAATCTGTCATCGCTACTCCGTTCTGGTCTCAGAAGATTGTGAGCATGACCTTGTCAGCGGAGGGCTGCACCCTTGCCTTCTTTGGAAGTGGTGAACCCAAGTGCTTCCACTGCATTGACTGGGCTTTGGTCTCTGGATCATAGTGATGGACCCAGGTTTCATCCTATGTAATCAGTCTTTTGAAAAATTTTGACTCACCTTCTTGGCACATCTCCAAATTCATCCTCGAGCACTCGACGCGTTCTCGCTTCTGGAATGGTGTGAGCAACGTGGGAATCCATCTGGCAGGCACCTTATGCATATGCAAATGGCCATGAATGATAGTTTCTACAGACCCTGTACTAATCTTGACATCTTGGGCTATTTGACGAATACTAATGCGCCGATCTTCCAAAATGGCAGCCTCAACTTGACGGACAGATACCTCATCAATGGCAGAAGTGGGGGGGCAACCAGGTCTGGGAGCTGTTCCCACAGACTTCTGGCCATGTTTGAATTCACAATGCCAGCTTTTTACAAGGTCATATGATGGAGCATTATCACCATAAGTTTCTTTCATTTCATCAAAAGTCTCCTGTGGTGTGCGTCCTTTCAAATACAAAAACCGGATCACTGCTCGACATTCAACAGACTCCATTTCACACCTGACTCAGTTCAAACACCTGTAAAACAGAAACCACAATTAGTTCAGAGCTGTAATTTGCCATATAACCCGTAGAGATACAAATCATTGCACATGCAAAATTTCAGCTAGATCAGACAACTGGAAGTGTGTCAGGGGTATTATTTATTGCACGCCCCTCGCATGTCATTTTTACCTGTAGCATTTCGTCGTACTATTTTCACCCGTGTAATTATCGCCTAAATAAATTTTTGATAAATATTTAAATAATTTAAACATTTGTGTAAAAGATTTAGTTACATGTACTTGATTTATTACAAAAGCAATTATTTTCTAAAATATATTTTATGCTACACCCTCTTCCACACAAAGGACAAATTAAAATGGTCGATTTCTGTCAACGTTGAGGAATTCCCTTTCAGTTTATTAATAGGTTAAATGATAAACTGCTTTTTATACGTTGTTATCGATTATACTAAAGGTGAGTTAATAAGCGTTTATTTCTCCTGATGCTTCTTTCCTATATATTTGAATCTCTCTCTCTCTCTCTCTCTCTCTCACACACACACACACACACACACACACACACACACACACACACACACACACACACACACACACACACTGATTGATGAAAGTATGATAGGTTATGAAAAGGTGGGGGTTGTAAAGAGATAGGTTTTGATACTCAAAAATTTTACCCTAAGCAAAATATGATGAAAGTAAAGATAATTTTCGCGAAAATATATTTTTTATATCAACTTTGTTTCCATTCGTTGCCAAGAGTGACTAACAAAATGATGTTTCCTTACAAAGAGAAAATGTTATATATATAACTAGCGGGGGTACCCGGCGTTGCCCGAGTGTTTGTTTCCGGGACGGGGGGGAGTTTTAAAAAATGTTATGGTAGGTAAGTAGGAAGGATCAAACCCGGAGTCATGAGTAAAAGTAGGAAAATAAAGTGTGAAAAAAAACAAAAACAAAAAAAAACATCTGCAACGTTAACAGTTCGGCCACCAAGAAAAGTCCATTCCAGTTGTTTAGGAAAAAAAAAAAAAAAAAACGACTACGGTAGGTCGGCGCGAACGTGAAAATATAATGTGAATTGTCCAGCACGCTAACCACTACGCCACAGAGCACTGCAACTTAGTTTAGTGATTTTAAATAACTTCACATGAAAGAACTACGAAGCCAAACCGGTGTTCTCTTCTCAACTGTTCCTTGTGAACGATCCCCAAACGGTGTTAAGTGGTGGCAGGGGGAGGAGGAATTTATTAGAGAGAAAATATTTTACCACTTCCATTGATCTTAACCGATTTTGGCCGTGACTTCTCAGCAGAAAAAGTATAGAAATCTAAGATTATCGAGGAATTTGAGAAATAATAAGCCTATAACACACCTCAGATATTGTTCTGCCGTTTGTGCATATTATATTTGCATGAAATATCTTGATTTTTAATCCTATTAATGTCAAAATCAGACGTGAAAAATGAGTTCATTTTATTTATATAGAGAAGATAGAATAGAAGAGAAGAGATAATATAAATATACAATAAATGAATGTTACCATAGTCAATAAAAGTTACTTTTATGGTAGAAAAGTTCATTGGTTTCTATTTTTAAGTAGTTTGTAAAAAAAATTTTTTTGTTTGTTTAATTCACGAACTGGTTTTAAAAAATCAAAATGGCAGCGACTTTGAAATGGAGAGCCCCGTTTTCAATTTGAAGGAGGGGCACCTGAGCATTCTGTGTTTACAATTTAAGAGAGTTCCGTCAACGTAAGGAATATTTATGAACATATTTTAATGTTTTCCATTATTTTGTGCTTGAGGAATATTCGATTATGGCATGTGTAGTTTATATAAAAATTCATTTAAGTAGTTATCGCCTCAAATTTTGTTTTAATTTTGGTTCGCTGAAATTATTTCAAGTAAACAGCATTAAAAACTATTTTTTAAAAAAACATGAACTGAACTTTTATTGACTATGGTAACATTTATTTCTTGTATCTTTATTTTTTCGGGTAGTCGTTTGTTGGCTTTTCTGCTAAACACTCTTACTAAATAATATCGACGAAATATCGAAAAACAAAGAAACAAAAACAATTTTGAAAAATAATGAAGCTTTACTTACTTTAGTAAAATAATCCGAAACAGCAAAATGGGATATTAAAAAAGTAAACGCGTAATTACTTTAGTTTTTTAAAGCAAAGAATCGATATAAATATGAAGAAAATGGCGCCGTTTTCAAGCAGAAAAGCTTCGTTTCAGTTTTACAGTATTGAACGGTGTAGTATTGCGCCGTCGGATTCAGGGTTGTACTATTGTAATGCAAAGACCACGCAGAAAAGGTTGTAATCAACTGAATTCCTTCTAGTACACTGACAAAAAGAAAGCTTAAACAGATATATAAATAAAAAATAAAAAGGTTATGTAAATGTTTTTTAAAAGACACGTAATCACGTGAGCAGGATTTTTTCCTTCTTTTGACACGATAACAAGTAACGGTCTTATTTTTTATTATTTATCTATTTATCTATTTTCGAAAGAGTGCCACGTGCAACTGGAGAAGGAAAAAAACAGAGTTATGCAAAATTTGTGTCGAGAATTGTCTAAAGTTCCGATTTTTTTTTGTCTTTCACTTTAATAAGAACGTGAATTTATGAGGTGAATTTATTCAACACAATATGATTCAACTCAAAAACATAAATAAAAGCTAATGTGGGTTAAGATTAAAGTTATTTAATTATTGTGGACCCTCACCCCTTTTAAAAAACCTTGTTAAACTTTGTGACATATTTACATTCTATGGAGGTCAGGCGCGAACGAACACCCAATAAATTTATTATGTCATATTTCTTCAAACTGAAACATAATTATCAAAGTATACTTACGCAAATAGATATGAAAAGTCTTTGTTAAAGTTTGTGCCATATTTCTATGGAGTACAGGCGCGAACGCAGACACCACAATTTTATCATACCATCCCTATTTAAGTTGAAACATACTTATCAAAGTATTATTATGTACATCTATATCAAAACCCTTTGTAAACTTTTTTTTTCATTTTTTATTTCCATACTTTTGGGGCCAGGCGCGAACGCAGACCCCACAATTTTTATGAACCACCGTTCTGCTAGATCAAACATACCCGTTCCTGATCCTCGATACATCTTCTATCATTATAAATCAGTTTTTTAAATAGTCAACCATATAGGAGCCTATTCTTGACCACACACACACACACACACACACACACACACACACACACACACACACACACACACACACACACACACACACACACACAGACGTTTAGCTTTATATATATATATGTATATATATATATATTGTGTGTGTAAATATAAGTAAATTATTCAGCCTTGATTTATTGTGTAATCCTTTGATATCATCACTTTGGTGTTGATCATAAATTTAAGATTTCTTCTTGATATGCAATTCCATCGCTGATAATGAGACTTTATTCATAACAAAAACAATCATCTCAGGAACGATCGTACACTAAGTGGTTGTTGATGTTGAATTCTTGGAGCCTAAGTAAATGATTTTTCTATAAATCATTTTACTTTTACTTTAGCAAGAAGACTCGACGTTGCCCGGGATTGAATGATGATCAACGAATGTTTCACACTCCCAATATGTTTATTTTTATGGAAATCAGTGAAATCGCCCATTTCTTTTTAATCAAATCGATCGATTGTTTGCTTTAGTTGAGAATGCATTACAGTTCCCGTGAGAAAGTTTCACATACCTCCCTGCAGTGACTTACTCCATAATACAGTGTAGTCTACATTGCACTGTAGAGAACCTACTGTTGATTTTATAAAATTATTTTTATATATAATATTTTGCATTAAATGCCAAAGTCAAGTATTTTCGTTCAATTGTGCACTAAACTGAATAACCATTTCGTACGCTCTTATGCTATATCCTAATTATGCGGCTTCAACTAAATCATTTTTAATGGAATTTTAAAAAATAAAATTTATCACGGTATTATTTTATTATTATTTATTTATTAGATTATTAATTGAGCAAAATTGTTTACAAAAATATGACTAATTTTGTTAACGTAATGTTGTTTTCATTTATGATTTTTAAACTTCTTGGTATTAAGTAGCTTTAAACATTTTCAATCTTTTAATGCATCAGGAATGGTGATAATAATTTTAAAGCCAGAAACGACTTTCCATTCGACAGTCTAAATTCTTTCACATTTCCAAAGGTC
>NC_136484.1:72518138-72625638 GCF_053919585.1 Euprymna scolopes | reverse complement strand
TACAAAAACTCTTATTAGCTGCTTCTTTCTTTACTGCCTCATATGCGTGCGCCCAGTTAGAGATTGAGAGTGCGAATTGAGAGGTGGGTGGATCGAGTCACGCTTGTGCAATGTTTATTGCCGGGTAACTGTAGGCTTCTATCTTCTTTTTGCATTTTTTCCTGAGCTATATATGTGACCTGCTTTTTGCAGATTCGCTAACCTTCGACAACAACTTACATCATGTGACCATGTCATTTTATCACCCCAAATTAACGGCAAAGTAGAAAGATTTCATACGACGATGCACGACGTTTTAGCGAAAAAGTCGGGAACAATGAACAACCGTAAGATATATACATTAACCAAATCTTGGCGGCTGTCAAATTCCATGTGAGCGAAACGACCAAATTCTCACCATACTACTTGCTCTACACCAGGGACGTGATCCTGCCATTAGATAATATACTAATGCCTCGTAGAGTATACTATGGTGATGAGCAACACGAGCTCGCTCTACAAGACATAGATCGAACTTTTACTTTGGTTAGGGATAACATTCGGAAAGCTAGGAAAAAAAATGATGGAGGACTCGAATAAGAAAACAAAGTCCGCAGATTTTAAGATTGGAAATCTGATTTATCAGAGGCGGAGAAATCTCGATGTACGTTGGAAATCATATTATGTGGTTATAGATAAAACAGGCTCCGTCATATAAGATTAAGGATTAGTGAAGTCGCATGCGGAACATCTTCGGGCAGCATCGATCGAGGAATGTGAAATTCCCAGCATGGAAAGATCATTTTAAAAGACCTGAATACGATTCTTGCGGAATCTCTGTATGTGGTTCACCTCGCCACAATTGTAATACCTAATTATCTGCTTCTTTTCTTCTCTCTTTAGTTTCATTCTCTCTCTAGTTTTAAATACTAGTCTCCTACTCTCTCCTTGGTTTCCTCTTTTTCGTACGTCTGTCGCCATATCTTGGGGGACTGGTTAAACCTATAGCCTCAACTTGAATCCGCCGTCTCGCATGATAAACCTCCTTGGGCTCGTCTTCATACTCCAGACTTGCGTCATTTAACTTCTGCTAGGGCTTTCTGATAAGCCATTTGAAGATCCTGTGGCTCGTGTCTCATCACAACCATGTCTGAGACGCTCTATAAATAATCCAACCATTTGGGAATACGAGGCGCTATACGTGCCCTTCGCTTATCTCGGCATTGTTTCCAGTCGTTCTGAACCTCCACTTGTTACTGGTATTTAACAACACTGACTCATGGGAGGTGTGGTTGAAGATTGTGCAACACTTGCCACAAAAATTTCACGCGCAGGCACCCTTTCAGTGGGTATTTATAGTCTGTCATAACTGATGGAAGCTACCATATATTGTTATGTTTTTGCGATCATTATGTCAATGTATGTTTGGTTTCCGAATTATGTACGTACGCTTAGTGCATCATGATTTTTACGACTCGATTATGTTTACCCCTTTTTGTAAGAACGCAATGGCTGCCATGTATATAGCTTTTTGTATGCCTTGCATTGTATTATATAGATATCTACTTCTACTATGGGTTTATTTTGAGGCTTCAATTTCTGATTGTCTTGACTGTACAAATTTTGTTAGGTTCGGTTGTTTTGTTTTACCACGTACGAACCCGTTTGTGCCATATACAGTAATTTTGGAAAACATTTTGCTTCAATTTATTTATATCTTCAAATATTTATTCATGGTTTTGTTGTTTTGTAGACAAAACATTTGGTTTTGGACTTTGCAGAACATGACTGAGTTTTGCAGAGGGAAAGAAAAAAACGGGTTTGTATTACTGTACACATAGATTCGAAAAAGTTGTCAAAAAACAAATATATAACAAATAAATGTTATCAAAGGCAAGGTAAGTTACTTTTCTACCAAACTGGATATATTTTTCGTGTTTTTATTCAATGTAACATGTTTATTCAGCTCGAAAAACATGCAGTGTTTACCGATGAATTGGAAAATTCAAAATGGCGTCCAACTGTCTCTTTAACACGGTAAGTTTGGGAAAATATGTTATAAATAATAAACTAGACAAAATACTATTAAAAAAACAACCGAATATATGTCAACTTATGTCACGGTAACATATATTGAGCGAATTTCTAACAGTATTTTGTCTAGTTTATTATTTATAACATATTTTCCCAAACTTACCCTCTCCGAGAGAGAGTCGGCTGCCATCTTGAATTTTCCAATACATCGGTAAACACTGCATGTTTTTCGAGCTGAATAAACATGTTACATTGAATAAAAACACGAAAAATATATCCAGTTTGGTAGAAAAGTAACTTACCTTGCCTTTGATAACATTTATTTGCTATATATTTGTTTTTTGACAACTTTTTCGAATCTATGTGTACAGTAATACAAACCCAAAAAAACAATAACATCAATGTTTGGGGCGTTTTAGGTCAAGAAGCCAGTATCTAATTATAGTTGAGAGATGAGGAATATGATAACGTTTGTATTTTTATATATGAACACAAACACTATAAACGCGAATGAGTAAACCGGTGAGAAAATATATCGCATTATAAACCTTAAAATAACAAGAATATATACCAAAAGACGCATCAACTGATAAATAGTTTACATGGTTATTCACACCGCGGTAACTTCTGAAATACATAAAAGATTCATGTGTGTGTGTGTGTGTGTGTGTGTGTGTGTGTGTGTGTGTGTGTGTGTGTGTGTGTGTGTGTGTGTGAGAGAGAGTAAGAGAGAGAGAGAGAGTAAGAGAGAGAGAGAGAGAGAGAGAGAGAAGAGTAAACAAGTAATAATAAGAAAATAAAATAGGAGTGTTACTTTTCTTCTCGTGTGGATTTATAAAAACGTGGTTGGTGGCCAAAGAGAAAATATATTACATTTTATTGCAGTTTTGTTGTCTCGGACAATTTGCTCAATAAAAACTTCTCATCGCAAGCGATTTTCATATCTATATTTAGAAAGGAACAACGCCAACATAATTGCTATTTAATTGGTGTTTGTCGACGAAAGGAAGCAGAAAACTGATAAAAAGAAAAAAAGAAGGAGAAAGAAAGAATCGACAAAAAGAAAAGAAAAAAGAAAACACCAGCAAATAAAAGGAAAATAAAGCCTCAGCAAAATCTAGGCTATTATTGAGATGCTTATTCCTTGTTGACCGAATATGTTTCTAGACCTGTGCAATCATAGGAGGTTCGCTCTCCCAGATTTTGCCTTCTCGCTTTTGAGTAAGGGTTAGTTTATTGCCAAACGCCAGACGTGTCCTACCACAGAATACCGACGGTGCTGCCAAGGCATATTTTGCAGACCAGAGTACTTTTCTTCTAGGGTGCTTGCTTTTCAAACCCCACTTTTAGACTCTGTGTCACATCATTTCGCCATGAGTGGGATATATTTACTGAGCTCTCATCGTTGGGAGGAGTGTGTGCAGGAGAAAAAATTGTGTTTTATGTAAATTTCACTCATACATTAAAAAAGAATACCTTGTTCGAATCGGTGAATCGATGAATCTGTGAATCGGTCTTCCTAACATTATCTGCCAGTTCGTTAATCTTGAATAGCAGATTACTAGATTAACAGATTTACTCTTATCAAGCACACTATAACATAACGAAAAAGCTAACCAGTATCATTTCATGAATGAAATATATATATATATATATATATATATATATATATATATATATATATATATATATATATATATAGTGTGTGTGTGTGTGTGTGTGTGTGTGTGTGTGCACATTTCTTCATTAATAAATAATTGGATCTTTCCATTACAAAAGTCACACTTTCCTTTGTTACAACCAGTATTCGACAAGGTCTTCTCCAGGACACGCGTCTTTGATGCAATCATTTTCACTCCAAACAAGGCATTTGAAACATAAAGGATTGTGAGGAGTTGAGCTGCGAGATGTCTATATACATTACATCTAAATATCTCAGTCACCTAACATTTTTTATTACGACCAGTAAGGTCTTTGTCTAAGCACACGCTTCTGTATTTTTTTTTTACATACAATACGACATTTGATTGCATATTTTCTTTTTAATTCAAAATACGATACTTTAATAGTAATAAATTCAATTTTCAATCGATGGTCATGAAGTGTTCAATCAATTTAAGCGAAATAGCTGAGGTATGTCTGTGACGTGGTCTATGGCTTTAGTAGGCTAATTTTGGATGATAATTGCGTTTTGGAGTTTTGTCAAGAATCACCCAAACAATTAATACAAAAGGTCTATAAATATTATGTTATAGCGAAGAAAGAAAATAAAGGACACACACACACACACACACACACACACACACACACACCACACACACACACACACACACACACACACACACACACACACATATATATATAAATGAAAATAAATGAAATACTGAGGAATATAAGGGCAACCAGTTAGCAAGTAGTAACTAAAACAAAGTCTTATAAATGAAAAATCGAGAAAAACAAAATTTTATAACCAAACATTTTTATATCTATAATTTTATAAGAATATAAAAAGTTATTTTGCAGTTAATAAATGTTCATTCATGAAAACTCGTATTTGTTAAAGAAAGCTGAGTAGTTTTTTTTTTACAAGGTAGTCACCACTTATCACAGCCCGGAAGCCACTCGGGGATAAGTGTTATGAGTAGTCACAATACTTATTGTGTATGTCAACTCGTTCATAGTATAAATAATATGCGTATGTAAGTAATATACGTATGTGAGTATTTGGCAGCGTAGCATTGTGTATGTGTGTATTTGTTCGTTTATCTTGTTCTGTTAGAGCGAATAAGTAGGTAGTATTTCTTTTCTGTTCGTTTCTCTCGCTAGTGTGTAAGATATATATATATATATATATATATATATATATATATATATATATGTTACCTATGAGTGTTATTTTTGAAGTACCAAATATGAGAGTATGTTTCGTTGTTGTTCTTGTTTGTAAGAGTCTTAGAGTGATAGAGACAGTCTTAGGAGTGTTCATGTGTGTGATCATGTTGTGAAATGCTAGATATTATATATATTCATTGTGAGTGTTCATATTGTCTTAGAATGTTCATGTTTGTGGAGATAGCATATTGGAGACATAAACAGGTATATATATAAAGAGACAGACAGTTCTGTATATATATATATATATATATATATATATATATATATATATATATATATATAATAGACAGTGTACATGTTACTACAAGAGAACCAAGCCTGTAATTCAATTAGAAGAGAGTTTTGAATATCTTGATAGATAGACTGAGAGATAGTTTGACATTTACGTTTGACAGGTGTACATATAATATAAACACGTTACCTTTCTTGTTGTAATGATGAACACAGAAGACGGCAGTTATGAAAAATATGATGATCATTTATTCTTCGACCGGTCGGAAATGATTCTGTATTTCAGGAATTCAAAGTTGTTACATGGTTATTTCTAACCCCCCCCCGCGTCTAGAGGGTGCCTTGACTCTAACAGAGAATCGGTCTGATTTGCCCTGCTTCTCTGATCTGACTCCTCTCGCTTCTTCTGTCTGATTCTGATTCTGACTTCTCTAACTAAATTCATAACTCATGACGTGACTGCATGACCAGCACGTGTTTCTTACAAAGCCAACCCTCTAACCTAATTTTCGTAACCCACTTTAAAAATAACATTTTCCATTGTCCGTTTTTAAATTCCTTATTTTAATTTACATTTTTATAACAGAAAAAAATTTCATCATTACATTCCTTTTTCAATAAACAGATATCTAACTATTTTGTGTGAGCTAAACAATGGCAATTCCACATTCCTTATTTTCAATAACATTCTGTAGTTATTTTAACTTATGATTGGAATTCTCAATTCAAAATCTATCTCCGCAAGTTCGAATCTTTGACTATACTATTTCATATTTACTCACAAGAACAGGCTTCTGTTCTTGTAACACACACATACACACACATACATACATATATATATATATATATATATATATATATATATATATATATACAGAACTGTTTCGCTGTTTCGCAGCTCATCAGTGCGGCTAGACAGGCAACTACCTCAAGCCAGGATTGAAACCCGTACCTGTACGACAGTGAAGGCTCCTACCAACCATTACGCTATCGACAGCTGCTGTGCAATTCGTGAGTTTAACGATGTTTTGACATCGTCCGAAATACCAAAGCTCGATTTGTTTACACAAAAAGCATTGCTTTATACGCTAATGGTAATTCGTGTATCACTTCTCAATATGCTCAACTCAAGATGTTGTTCCTTTGTTATTTATTTTTTCTAAAATCCGATTGCTGCATCGGAAAGGCCAGTTAAAAATACATAATATACTTTGTTATTTTCTTTAATTTAATCCCTTTTTTTAGAATTTATTAGACAAAATTTAACTTTTATTTTACCGTGCCAATAAATATGATCATCACTGTATATGTATATATATGTATATGTATGCATATATATATATATATATATATATATATATATATATATATATATATATATATATATATATATATATATATATATATATATATATCTGGGGTCTCCTAGCCTGCATTGGCAAACCGTTGGTAAAAAAGTGATGAAAAAATATTCTAACAATTTCAAAGTGTTGGCGTCAGGTAAAGTGAACATCAATGTAAAAGTTTTCACACCTCTACGCAAAAACACTTTTTGGGCGCATTTCTTCTTTGGTTTCAGTTTATGTCTCTGTACGGGGCAATAAATCCCAAACTGCTAATAGAAATTATTTTTGCTAATTGATATCTTTCATATCGTTTGACAATTTATTTTTGAAGTTTCTCAGCTACTGACAAGACACACAGAAGACAGTGTAAGTTTCCCAGATAAAAATGTAAGTGTATACTTTTAAAACTATTTTAAAGACAGTAAAAATGTGTTTCATGAATTGAAAATTAATTTAATTCAACACTGATGTAAATAAATTCATATTGTGTAGCCCAAATATATAGTATGGCTCTACCCAAGTTCCATCATCTACCTAACACTTAACCTTATCCTTGAGTGGTGCTCGTTAAAGTAATATATATATATATATATATATATATATATATATATATATATATATATATATATATATATATATATATATATATTAATGTGTGTGTGTGTGTGTGTGTGTTCGAACATAGATCGTACGCAACACGGCGGCAGCGAAAGGCCGTAAAAAAGGAAGGGAACACAAATTTTAGCGAAACGAAATTAGCGAGTCGACTGTACAGCCTAGCATTTTTTTTCACACTACTTTTTTCTTAACTAAAAAAAAGACATTAAAATTGCTTTGTTTACTATTCTGGAGGATTACATTATTTTTTAGTTATTTCATTTCATTGTTTTTGCTTTATTTTTCATTTTATGGTTTTGTTTTGGTAATTAATTATACAGAGTAAGGACGATGAAATTTAATTTTTGCGGTATCTTTTGTTTATTAGGCTGTTATATGAAATTACAATCTAGTTGAATAAAAAAATTAGTTATTTCAATTCCTTATTAGCATATTCATAACAAGTACAGATTAGCTAACAATTAAAACGCGCTTATTATATTAGTCGAGTAGTTTTTTTTTTCTTGCTAGGCTGTACAGTCGACTTGCTAATTCCGTTTCTCTAAGATTTGCGTTCCGTTCCATTTTTTTACATCCGTTCGCAGCCGCCATCTTCCGTACGATTTTTGTTAACACAAACCCACAATATATATATATATATATATATATATATATATATATATATATATATATATATATATATATATATGGCAATCTTGAAAGAGTTAAAAATGGAACGGAACGCAATTTTAGCGAAACGAAATTAACGAATTGACTGTACAGCATGGCAACAAAAAACAACAACTCGATTGCTGATAACGCAAACGCGTTTTAATGTTTAACTATTCTGTCCTTGTTATATGTTAATAATGAAATGAAATAACTAATATATATATATATATATATATATATATATATATATATATATATATATATATATATGATCAATACGAAAACTATATAAATGTATATATCTTTTCTGTATTTATGTCTTATTTGTTGACGTGTAGGAATACAAAAAGTCGGTCGGATAAAAACAAAAATGTTTTTTCCAAAAAGCACAAAATTTTCGACCGATCCTTCGGTCTTCTTCGGTGCAAAGAGAAGAACTGATATAGCCCATGAAGTTAATATGATCATCCCAATATTCTTGACTTGGAATAAAATGTTCTCTTTTAAGTTAATATTGTTGTAACTTTAAAAACGAATACCAAATAGTGTCGAGTTTCCTAGGTGCACACTAGTGCCAGGTTTGTAGCAGAATTAGCAATAACCGAAATGAGGGGAAATAGAGAGCTTACCTCGGATACGTCTGTTGTGTTTCGGGCTGAGCGGAAGAGAGAGTTCCAAGATGGCATCCATGGTTATTTATTAGCGTTTACCCCATGCAATTCTCGTAGAATCGCGCCTGCTCCCGGCCGCTATAAAGGCACGACGCTGGAAAGCAGTCAGGCAGTGTCCTGCAGATTGTGTGTAGGTGATTCTGGCGATTGGATTGTTCTTTGTGACGAACCACGTGTCTGCAAGAAACGAGTTTTTTTTTTCTTGTTTGCGTCTCCTTCTTCTTTCCCTTCGATTATTACAGCCAAGAAATCCCTCTCTTATAGAGGCGGGCGATACTGATTATTTCCTATCTGTGTTCCTGATTTTTTTTTTTTTTTTGCCCACTACATTTTGCTTCAAGCTATTTCAGCCCGACTATGGCGAAGGTGCGAATAAGCAGTGATATTATCAAACCGTACTCCGGCGAGGGAGACGTAGCGTGGCTGAAAAAAGTTAGACTTGTCGCACAACTTCAGCAGGTGGATGATATAGCGAGTCTGCTACCTTTATATCTGGAAAGTGATGCACTGGCCCTCTACATGGAAATGGAGGAGGACGATCAAAAGAAGATAGACCAGGTTGAGGCCCAATTAAGCATACAGAAAAATAACTATGGTTAGATGGGCTGGCGAACGTGTGGATGTTTACGCCAACAAAATCAGGCAGTTGGTTGGATTGGCCGGATTCACAGGAGATGGCTTAGAGAGACTCACAAAATTGATTTTAGTCACTGGGTTCCCTGACACCATCTCAATTGCTCTTCAACAACTGCCGAACATCGAAGCCCTGACCATGGGGGAGCTAATGTCGAGAGCGAGAATGTTGACGACGACCGGGGAACAAAATCAGGACGTGGTTGCGGCCACACGCTCACCCAACAACGTCATGGCCCAGAATATTCCTGTTAGTATAACCTGTTTTAAATGCAATGTTAAAGGCCACCTTGCAAAGGACTGTCGAAAACGCGGAACACGGTGTTACCAGTGCAGTAAGAGTGGACACTGAGCTCGGAACTACTCAGGAAACGAGCAAGGGGAGGATGCATAAGCGCCAGTCTCCTTCCCCACCCAGATGCGAACACGACGCTCCCGGTGATAAGCATTCATGTTGACGGGACAGGATCTTTGGCGCTTATTGATACAGGATGCTCTAGGACGATTTTACATGCAGACCAGTGCTGGTCTTGGAGAAAAACGAACGTGAATGTCGAAACGATTGGTGGAATATCCCATGCGTGCTGCAGTGTTGGAGCGGTCTCTGTATCCACTGATGAAGGTGTGTTTGCCAGAATCGATGTGTTGGTGGTGTGTGGCAAACCGCTGAGGTTTGACTTATTTCTAGGGATCGACGCCATAAAAGCTCTGGGAGGTGTCGTTGTCGAGCCTACAGGACCAGTGCAGCTGAGTGGCAGGAAGAATATTAAATGCGCAGCCATTTCTATTAATGAACCAGATTTTACCGCCACCTTTGACCATCAAAACCGAACATGGACCGCATCGTGGAAGTGGTCTAAGGACCCCCCCTAAAAGACTACACAATGGAGTGTCAGAATACCCAGTACCGACAGAAATCCGTGAAGAATACACGCAGGAGCTCCGCACCTGGATAGATAATGGTTGTACCGTGCCGTACCCAGAGGATAAATTGGGACTCTCCAAAGGTCTAATTCCTCTGATTTTTGTTTTCCATTATCATCCTCTTTTATCTTATTTTATTCGCTTCGTTTTGTGAGGTGATAAGGCAGATCGGCTGTTACGTGTCCTTTTGTTTTCAAACCATCTTTTCCGATTTTATTTACTAACTGAGTTTTCCTTTTTTCCTATTTTGACGTTTCTATTTGACTGCCTTTCTAACGCCCCCGCTTCTTCTTCATGACAACAATTAATTAATTTATTTATTCATCCATTTACTAAGTGGCTCGCCATAATATACACTGGCGTTGTTTACAATTTGTCATTGTTTTGAGAGAGACAACTTTCTTTTACTTTTACTAAGAGATTCGTTCATTTTTTTATCCCATAATTTAGGACTCTAATAATGCTGTCAGTAAGTTTTCACGAGCGGTTTACAAAAACATGCTTTTATTTTTTTCGTTCTTTTGGGGGATATTCAATTATAGAATTTTAACGGGTTCTTCTGCAGTTTAATTAATCGTATTACGTAAGTAACGTGCCGATATTAACCAAGCAGAAGAACCGTTTAATATTTCACAAAAATTCTGTTCACACAGGGAAGTGCCCCCCCCTTAGCATTGAGTGAAGTGGGATCAGTGCGGTGAAATTCGAGCGAACCGCCCCGGGTGATTTTTACTCTAACTACGCCACTGCCTAGCATATGTCCGTTCCTTTTTGGTTCTAAAACGCTTTTCATTGGTTGAAAATATTTTGAGTTAATACATATGCTTGAAAATTAACTTGTTTTTGGAAGTGAAGAGGGGAGCTAATCTCAATGAAGTGGAGAAAGAGGATACCCTATTTGAGCCATTGGCTTTTTAGTGTACGTCCAAATTACGTTTCAATGGTTTTACACTACAATTCTCGTTTTTTTTAATCAATTTTTACCCCGAACAAGGCATAGTGCCACTTTGAAGTAGGGGCATTAACAGATGCCACATACAAATTTATTATGGCTAAACTATTACTCACCATCTTATGTAACTTTTAAATGCCGTTACATACACATTCAGTCGTGATATTAAAATGCTACACTCCATCCGTGGAGTATCACCATCACAATCGCAACATTATAAGAAGAAGAAGAAGAAGAAGAAGAAGAAGAAGAAGAAGAAGAAGAAGAAGAAGAAGAAGAAGAAGAAGAAGAAGTTCTTACTTTTCTCTCTATATATTTAGTTCTTCCACTACTAGCAGTTGTCACCGGGTACGATTCTGCATTTTTCTACTACTGTGAGATTAGACCCTCCGTAACTGGATGATTACATACATAGACATAACATATTCTTTCCTATTTCCGAATCAAAATTAATAACTTCTCCCCGACAACGTTTCGGCGTTTACGATTGGCTAAAACCGGGCATTCTCATATTCCAAAATGAAACGAATTCCTACATAAACGAACTTTTCTAAACGTTCACAGACATGGCGGCGCCCTCCGCAGGAGACACTATTGCCAAAAAGAACACCATTTAAAGAATCTCGACCACTCAGAAACTGACACATATTGCTAACCTCATATAACACAACAGACATTCATAGATAAAACCTTTCATAATGGCGGTCGTATTCTCTTACATCGATTACCTACGTTACTATGACACACTAGCGATGGCTAAAAAATAAAAATAAAAATTATTAGCTGTTCATAAACACACAGTTACCTACTGATAGCCTTATTTCAGGGAACTAATATGCACAAGTAAAATAATTTATACACACACACACACACACACACACACACCCTTCTCCGTCTATGCTTGCATGTCAGGGAATTTCAAATCTAATTTAAACACATCTAGGGTTTAGAAATGTAAACGTGTTCGAACTACCGACACGACAGTAACGCCCCCCCCCCTCAAATAAAAACCCGCCATAAAAAACATGGGAACTTTTGCTATTCTGATAACGAAATAGACATTCGCAGGTAAAAATTTTGATTATGACGGTCGGTTTTCTTACATATTACCTACGCTACCAGGACACACTAGCGAGCACTAAAAAGAAAATAAAACCTTTTAGCCGCTTATAAACACACAGTTACCTACTGATAGCCTTATTTCATGGAACTAACGTGCAAAAGTAAAATTCATATATACACACAACCTTCTCTGTCTATGCTTGCACGACAGGAAATCTCAAAACAAATTTAAACACATCTAAGGTTTAGAAATCTAAACATGTTAGCGCTACCCACACGGCAGTATCGCCCCCAGAATCCTGAAATAAAAAACTACCATGAAATAAAAAAAAAAAACGTGGTTACTTTTGCTCTTCTGTCGTCGTGCTCAAATAATTACTATTTTGAAAGTCATTCTTAACATAGAAAAGGGGCGGGTGTTTGGTAACTATTATGTGCTTCCACCTAACAATTTATTTAAAAAAAAAAAGCTTGAATTAAACTATTTAGAAATAGCGCGGTGGCAAACGTGCACACGCACCATGGTTCTGAAATGTAAACATGTTCGAACTACCGACACACAGTATAGACCCCAACACCTCGAATAAAAACCTGCCATAAAAAAGAAACATGGTTACTTGTGCTCCTTTGCCACCGTGCTGAAATAATAACGTTATTATTTTGAATGCCATTCTTAACACAAGGAGGGGGTATTTGGTGACTATTTTGTGCTTCCACCTAACAATTTAATAAAAACAAGAGATTATGAGGCTTGAATTTAACCTGATTAAACTATTTAAAAATAGCGAGGTGGCAAAACTGCACAATCACCAAAACATGTTCATCTTTGCTTATTTTTGTTTTTTTGCTTTTACCATTTACTAGTAAGGTTGACGATTACATTTCTTTACACGCGCACACGTTAACATTTTCTTTGGGAGAGGGTTATAAAACATTATGTTCACCTCAACATTTTCCGTTACAATTACGACGTTTGCCTTTTGCAATTTACTAGTACGGTTGACGGTTACATTTTCTTTGTACGCACACACGTTAACATTTTTTTTTGGGGGGGGGTAAATTTTTACATTACATCCACTTCCACATTTTGTGTTACAATGACTTGTATAGGTTTTCGTCTATCCTGATTACGAAAATCTCATTCAAATTTTGCGCAGGCAAGTGCTGCTAGAGTTATAAACACATTCTCCTCTGTAATTCAATGCCTGCCAGATTTGTATTCGTGCGTGCGATACAAAAACCAACTTCTCTCCTATCCACACCGTCACTAACCATATTATTTGCGGGTGGGTATGCTATCTACGATTTTCACGGTTAAATTTGGGGATTTTTTTTTTTATCTACCAGCCCTCAATTAAAAAGAGGGTGCTCTACTCCGATATACGTTCTTTATATGGGGATGTTGGGAGTGTCTATTCATAGGGGAGGTTTTTGATGTTTATTCCGAAAGCGGTTCTTAACATGGGGAGTTTCTATTAATCCAAACAGTTCATATACAGTGAGAATTCCTTAATTCTAAAAAATCTATTTATACTTTCTATTCTTATTCTAATGAACCATTATTCCCCATTGTATTATTCCATACAGATTTACACATTCCCTTATTTGCTTTTTTTTCAATTCCAGGCAGTACATGCAGGTTATCAACAACCGTAATTTACTTTTTGGCGAGGTGATGGGGGGGGGGGAGGCTTCCACCAGGTAACGCCGGTTAACGGGTCCTGCTAGTTTTAAATAAGGCTGGCGTTACCTTAACATTCTCTAGTAATTCAATGGGAGAACAACGCTAATACCGGCGTCTACATGACTATCAATGAAATGTAATATTTTACTTTATATAGAGAACGATTGTGTGAATGCAATTTTTAAGTTTATAGTAAAAACTCCGGGGTGTATGGCATACTTCATTTTTTTATTTTATTTTAAAGCCATATTATGTCGAACTATTTTTTGTTGGGGGGGGGGTACTCCTCTAATCATTTATTTACACTGAAAATCAAACAGTTTTATGTATGATCGCGACGCGTTTTTCGATGTACGTGTTTCGATGAAGCCTTATTTTGAAAGAAATATTGGGTTTGTATTACTGTACACATAGATTCGAAAAAGTTGTCAAAAAACAAATATATAACAAATAAATGTTATCAAAGGAAAGATAAGTTACTTTTCTACCTAACTGGATATATTTTTCGTGTTTTTATTCAATGTAACATGTTTATTCAGCTCGAAAAGCATACAGTGTTTACCGATGTATTGGAAAATTCAAAATGGCGGCCGACACTCTCTTTAACACGGTAAGTTCAGGAAAAGGTGTTATAAATAATAAACTAGAAAAAATACTGTTAGAAATTCGCTCATTATATGTTACCGTGATATAAGTTGACATATATTCGGTGTTTTTTTAATAGTATTTTGTCTAGTTTATTATTTATAACACCTTTTCCCAAACTTACGATGTTAAAGAGAGTGTTGGGCGCCATTTTGAATCTCCCAATACATCGGTAAACACTGCATGTTTTTCGAACTGAATAAACATGTTACATTGAATAAAAACACAAAAAATATACCCAGTTAGGTAGAAAAGTAACTTATCTTGCCTTTGATAACATTTATGTGTTATATATTTGTTTTTTGACAACTTTTTCGAATCTATGTGTACAGTAATACAAACCCGAAATATTTATTAAACTTATCTCGATACAGGAGTAAACATGTAAGGGTTTGCGCGTCAATATTTATTTTATAACAAATTTGTGGACATTATAAATTTGTTCATGCTTAGGAATAATTGCAGACAGCATTAGTCATATGAAAAACAAGCTGTAAAGTCTCTTAGTCCGCGAAGGTCTGAAGAAGAGACCAGTTTGATGTTACATATTCTTTGGGGTAAGACGACTTTGAAGCAGTGTAGATATGCTTTGTCGAATATAATTAGTAGGCGATAGCGTTCTGCTAGCTGTCCCCTTCATATCGTTAGTTTGATGTTAGTGACATTAAAACTATTTCAAGTGAGATTTGTGAATTGCCAAGAATTCTTTTTAATGAAATTAAATATGCAAAGTTCGAATAGATAAACAACACAAGGTTTTATCAATAATGTTGAGGCAATGATATTTTTAATTTTTTTTTTTTTTACTCCAAACAAGGCACAATGCCACTTGGATGTAAGGGGCTACTATTTGGGACATAATTTGAAGGGATACTATGTAGGAAGTTCAGTAGTAAGATGTCTGTTCACATTACACATGTTAGTACAGTCAGGGATCGGAAGGGAATTCCAAAGTTTAGCAATTCAAGGGAAGAAACATAATCTAGGCATCTCTACATTGTAGAATTTGCTGCTTGTTGGGTTAGTCAGGGATATTTACGTCGAGGGACTACAAGAGCTTGCCCATTAAAATACTTGTAAAATAGGCACAGAGATGCAATATTTTATTAATGGGACAGAAGTTGGAGTTTTGTTTACCGTGCGGAACCTGTTTACCAGTGAGCAACTAGTAGTAGATAAACTAGCCCAAATATGACAACAATACTTCATGCATGGGCGAATGTAGAGGTACATGATACTTTCATGATACTTTCATGATACCTTGTAGAGGCACAAGATCATTTCAAGCGTAAGTAAAGAGCGCCCACCTTATTTGTAGCAGTCTTGGCAATGTCCTTGATGTACGAGGCGCCTTCAATACGTTTCCAGACTTTTTTATACAGGATAAAATTGTCGTAGACTCATGAAAATTCAGTATGTTATTGCTTTATATCTTATGAGATGACAGACTAACTTTTATGATTTCAGGTTCAAATGAACAGCTACAACAGGAATTGGAATACACTCTACTAAAGCCTGATTGTTACAGCTGGTGAATTTCAAAAATGCAATCTGCGTGTTAAGACACATTAGAAAAACGATATGCAATAAAATTATGTTTTAAACTTGGGACACATGCTACAGAAACGTATGGAATGCTTCAGACTGCTTTTGGACCATTTTGCATGAATCGAGTATCAGTTTTTGAGTGACATAAGAGATTCAAGAAAGGCAGGGGTCTCATAATGAGAGGTGTGGGAGGAGTAAGGAGGTCAGAACACCAGAGTCGATTGGCCAAATAAAGAATTTCATGGTTAAGAACCGTCGAGACAATAAGTGAACAGTTTGATGTCAGTGTGGGAACTGTGTACACAATTATTTGTGAGGAACTGAACACACGGAAGATTTGTGCGAAGTTTGTCTGAAAGGTGCTCGAAGAAGATCAGAAAGAAAGGCGTTGCAGGGAAATGTTTCTGTTCTGTCAGTCAGTTCTAAGTAATTCACAATTATTATTTGGGTGTCGCCCGCACCGAGGAATGAACCTTCAACCTCTAGAAGAGTGTAACTTTTACAACTGAATTTTACCAAGTATTCTATCCACTGCCCCAAGGATATTTCCGTTCGAAAATCCGTGCATATTCCCAAGAGCGACCTCTGAAGAAGTTCGGAGGTTATAGCGACCGAAACGTTGTGAAAATAATACTCAAGATGAGAACATTAGTTCGAATAATGCAAACAATACGAATATGCTTGCATATTTGAGTGTCTTCGTTCTGTTATTGAAAGAGATTGTGTGCGTCTATAAGTTAGTGTTCAAGAGTGTGTATGTTAACAGTGTGTATGTGCTGGTGTTGTGTTCAGTAGTCCGAAAAATTATCCCGTTACGTGTGCGCTGGTTGCTGAGGGTCCATTCCTTCCTCTCAAGGGGGTTTAGCTCAACTACGACGTACGCACGTGTATTGCTGGGAATAAAATGAAGAAAACGAACGAAAAGCTGCGTTTGAGTTTTTATAACGCACATTGGAATTCTTTGATTGACTGAAAGAGTCGATGTATAATAATATTTGCTGAAAATTCTAACAGTAGCGACAGCGTAAGAAAAGCAAGTAAGAGGTTGTTTTGTTTTACGGTATATCAATCGTTTTCGGGTTATTTAATGCTGAATCCAGTAATTTTGGAGAAAGTTTTTATGTTTGAAGTTCTTTATATCTTCAAATATTTATTCATGGAGTTTGCTTTGGTTGTTTTGTGAAAAAAAAAATTATTGTTGACTTTGCAGAATATTATTGAGCTTTGTAAAGAGAAGGGGAAAACAATGACATAAATGTTTGGTGTATTTTATGTTAGGAAACCAGTATCTTTAGACAGCCTGATCTCATAGCACCAGGAGGGTAAGAAAAGACGTAAATAAATAAATGATGTAAATAAAAAGAAAAAGAACAGAATATATATATATTGTTTATTTTTGACTATGCAATAATGTACAATATAACAACGTTGGCCTAATATTCGTTTAAAAATAAACTAACACTAACCCTGTAGATATTCTAAAATATATTTTTTTGTTTTATTTTCTAAAAATATATATTTTTGTTTATTTTATTTCTCTAAAATCACAGGGCAGTGAGATAAAGAGAAAGAATGTGTCTATAACAATGTATGTATCTGTGTATCTCAACGACCCTTTGTTGTTGCACTTGTCATTTAGTTTGCATTTACGTGAAGAAGAAACATTCATGGTTTATCAAAAACATATCAGACCACAATAGATCGCATTCCTTGCCTCGGTCACATTTTTTTCTAACTATTTATTGTTAAAATGATAAAATTATATTCGCACTCAACCCATTCTTTATTCTCATTCAATAACCCGGTTACAGAAAATACACCAGCTAGGCTTGGCCCACAATATAGGAGTGACAATATACTCCACCCGACTGAGGGCTACGTAATATTGGATGTTATGCTGGACAAACAAAAATGCATTATTAGGCTGTCAGAAACTAAGACATTACAATGCATTATTAGGCTGTCAGAAACTAAGACATTACATAGCAGAAAACTGGAAGAATGTGACAACCAACAACGTGGCAAATATTTTATGGAAGAAATAGAGATAGTGTGTGAGCCACTTTGAATCCTGTTGTAAGGTCTGTGCTGGGACGGCTGCTACACAACAGGGTGTGTAAATATCTCCACTGCATCATTTGAAAATTATTAAACATCCAATTTAGCAGGAAGTCCTGGGAATATATACGAGATATGGATATATAGATCATACACCATCGATTATGATTGTGCAGCTATAAGAACTACATACTTAAAAAAACAGAGCTGACATGAAGAGATGGTACAAGAGAGTGAGAGAGGGTAGAAATATTAATTGTAAGTCAGTTCCCCAATAATGGCGGCCTATACATAGCTAGAACGGAGAAAATAACAAAATATCACTATCTTATGTACAGCATCAAAAGAAACTGGCACTTTAGAAAGATTTCAATAATTCCAGGTATTATAGAAGACACTGAGCCCATAAAAGAACACTTTCAAAACTATCTGGCAAATATATCCGGTGAACCAAGTGAAAGAGAGATTCAAGAAAATTACAATTAGAATCATAAAAAGATATCTTAATTTGAGTCTCTGAAATAGATGGTGAATGTATGACATTCGGTAGGTGTATCAGAATTTTTGGGGAATTTTTGACACCCCTAACAGAAAACTGCGAATAAAATATAGAAAACTCGTAATTTCTCTTTCTAAAGTGGGTTATTTATTTTCTTTATAGAATATGCTTCCAAAATAAACTATTTAAGTTGCTTAAAAAATAATAGAAATATTATTTTTCATTTTAAAAAAAACAGTGTTTACAAAGTGCGTGCGTGCGCTCAGGGAGCCATTTTGTTACGTAGTGAAATCAATTGATTTTTATGAGATGAATATTTTTCAATTTTTAAACTTTAAAAATTTATCAAAATTTTCCTATTCGTTCAATTGTTACGTTTTTTCAGGGTGAATGTAAAATTTTATGCTCTTTCCGATAAACTGAATATAATATTTTAGACAAACGTTGTTTTATGAATTCACCCCCCCCCCCCCATTTTGAAATGTCTATGAGAATTTTAATAATTAATTTTGGTTGACACGTTTTATATATCACAAATTGAAGATAAAACATCAATAAATAAAATACTCAAATTTAAAACAACAAAAAAATATCACTTATCTGTAAATTTACCGGTAAAGTCCAAAATGTAAATCCTTCTTTTTTCGATAACCACGTGTTTTTTTTTTGTTTTTGTTTTTTTACGTGGAAGCTTAATTTTTGTTTAGAATTTTCCAGTCAATATTTTTCGGTCAGTGTATATTTTTATATTTAATTCCTGGTTTCCTTTTGTTCAATATAAAAAAAGACGATACCATATAATGCAGATTTATAGTATAATAAATAAAAAAATTCAGGTATTTCTTTAAGATATTAAAAAAAAAAATTTACATTTCATATCTTCGTCATTCCGTAATCCGTGTAAATCCAAAAATAAAAGATCCCAGTTTTCATGTACGATAGCGTAAAGGCGCCAACATTAAAAAAAGAACGATAAGTTATCTCCCTTTATTCATATAGGGTCAATATGAAGCCACCCTCGAAAATTTCTTTAAAATTACGGCCAAATCTGTTCATTGCAATGTGGCCATAAAGTGGGTGCCCATTTGACGTCACATCATTATAGAAAAGTGACCCCCCACTTTGTGACCATTTGTAAAATTTTTTATCTTGGAAACTACTAGTTTCGTTTGCCGTATATGTAAATGGTTATTTCCGTTTTCAGCGCCCCCGAAAACCTTTAAAAGTGGAAAATTTGAAGGAATATAATCCCATATCGAGATTACTAACGTTTCTGAATTAGTGTTTTTTACACTTATAGGCTTCCGTAGATAACAAAGTGATAATCTTAACATCCGGTTTCTTTACACTTTGTTGAAAGACACGCGTTGTCGCGATATGTGTTGGAAAAATCCTTCCATTTAAAAAATACATGGATTATAATACATAACTATGAATAAATTCTCATACAGGAAGATTAAAAGAAAGCATATCTTACTTATTAACCAGGTAAGTTATATATTTTGCCATTTAAATATATATCGTAAGATTCAACTAATGTTATTGTTCGACATTCCGTGAAATGTTAAGTGAAGAAATCCAAGGAAAAATAAATAAAATTGTTTATTTCTCTATCAAAGCTTTTATGATATTAAAATTTGGTCTTTGCTCGTTTTATTGAAATAAAATTTACGGGTTTAAATTACGTTTTCATATTGTTATAATTTGATAGACAGATAGGTGTCTATTCAAAATGGCGACTCGGCTGAAAATTCTGATACTGCTAGACATTCGGTAGCGTGCCTCATCCAGAGAAAAAACATAAAAACGAAAATAATAATAAAAAAAGAAATATTGATTGATTGATTGATTGATTGATTGATTGAAACAAACGAAATAAAAAAATATTTTTCATAAAAATCACGTCGAGATTTTTAAATGTAATAGACTGACTGCTATCTTCATTGTGGATCTTTTTTTTTTTTTTACTGTTTTTACTATTTACAAGGTCAGAAGCAACTAAGGGATTAGTGTAAATAAAATGGCAAGATTGTCAATGAAAAATTAATGGTATAAAGTAAGTTTGATTACTTATGGAGACGTTTATGACAAGTATTTGTTGGCATTGGATTCGAAGAAAACGATATTGTAATCTCTAGGGAAACAGTCTAGCAGTAATGTGTTCTACAAACGAGAAGTCCTTACAAAAAACTCTGTTCCCGGATATTCAGCCTGGGAATGAACATTGAAAAAAAAAAATGAAAGTCCTTTTCCATTGTGGTAGAAAAAGAGTTCTAGCTGTAGATGTCTTACAAAGAATAGAGATAGAAGCTCAGTATGATAGAATAGAGAATAATTATAATGTTTCAACTGATTTTCTCAATACTAAGGTGTCTTTTCTCGTAATATTGAATATTATCCTTGTGGGTTCATTCTGTATGCTCACATGTGAACTCGTTTTGGTGAACATTTTTATTTATTTCTTTTAGCAAGAATGCGGGGCGTTTGTTACAAATACACAGGTACATAATCTGACAAAATTGATATTCTATTACAATAAATTGTAACTTATAAAACATTGCTGATAATAAAGATTGGTGTCGCGTTTTATCCAAAAATGTCGGAGCAAGAATGAAGAATCGAAATAGGAAATATGTTTTATAACTTGATAAAAAAATCCAGAGATCATTAAGGAAAGCTAATCGATACTGAGCCTGGTTAGTATTTAGATGGTAGATTATTTGATAATTCCAGGTACTCAAAACACCTAATTCACCCAAGTGTATAAATGGGAACGAGACTTGTGGAGAGTATAAATGGTGAGACTAACGTCCTGTAATGCCAGGGTTATGGTCATCCATTCTGCTTGACGCAAGAAAACCAAGGTCTCATAAAACAATACACATCAAATATTTCGGCCCTCTCCAGCCTGCGTCAGCGAGTTATAGAAATTAATATTTAATATTCTAAAGTAAACGTTATTTTGCCGACAGATTAGTACTCAAGCTTTATATTATTAACAAAAGATTTAAACATGGATGAAACATCAATTCCAATAGTGAACATCTGACCACAAATATTTCTAAAATACCAACTTAGCAAAATCTTTATATTGCTCTTTTCTTCTGCTAATTTATAAACTGTGTATTTGCTTTTTTTTCTCATGAAAATACTTATTGTTTTTTTTTCAAGAGCCATATACTCAAATAATATAGAAAATGTATTCAGTTAACAGACGACTCTTCAACACAAACTTTTGCATTGATGTCTAATATTTTTTTACTGATGGCTAATAATTTTTTTCATAGATACTTAATAATTTATATTATTATAATATCATTTATTATACTTATAGGATTAATCTATCTATAATGCCTATATTTATAAATCAATGTATTGAAGACAAATAAGACAAATCTAAAATTTACATTAAAAAGCTATTAGATTTTTTCTAGCATAGAAATTTTTTTCTAGCATAAAAATACAAAGAATTTTTTTTTCATTGATGGCTAGTATTTTTCATTGACGACTAATAATTATTTGCATTGTTGGTCAATAATTTCTTTCATTGATTACTAAGAATTTTTTCATTGATGGATTTTATTTCATTAATGCCTATTAAATTTTTTCATGGCAGCAAATTGACGTTCAATTTAGTTCATACAAATATTATTCCAGCAATGATCAAAATGATGATCAGGAATTTTTGAGATCGTTAATTTGGATTATTCGGACTACTGTTCTCATCTTGGGTGTTATTTTCACAGCATTTCAGTCGATGTTACCTTGATATTCATGAGCATCTTATTGACCTCGGGAATCTGCGTGGAATTATAACCTGAACCTTTTATTTAATTTACGATGTAAGTTGATCTCGTTCTGTCTGTCATAATTGAATAAAAGGATTGCTATTTGACTCGTGGTACAGCGGATATAACCGCATATAATAATCAATTATAAATGACAGCGTTCTGGGGGCTGAAGGTTCAATCCTCAATACGGTCAATACTATAGATACAATTACGAGGTATTTAAGACCTCTACCCGGTCATAACTGACATAACAAGAGCAAGTTAGCCCAGTGGGTTAAATAAAAGGTTCAATTCAAAATTCTGTACAAATTTCAGAGTTCGATAAGATACATCTGAAGAAGGTCAGGATTTAAATCGGCAGTTGAGAGAATAACACACAAGATAGTAATTCGAATAATCTAAGTAATACCAAGATCGAAATATTAAACTGCCCTGACACATAATCTATCTATATCTATCTATAAAAGCAAAAATGTGTGGACACTAGGAACAGTTTTGATTGGCTAATCTAATAATCAAAACTCCTCATAAACGATGATTCTAATGGTCTTAATATTAGCATCAAATGAAAGACAATAATTTATTGTTAATCTTGAGGGGGGGTAATTTTTTCTAAGTGAACATTTAAAAAAATAAAATTCTACGAAACTACCCCAAAAAGACATTGCATATACGAAACTTGCCATTAACATCCAAATCTTACGTTAAATGAACCGCCATGTTGCTATGGCAACACGCACGCAAGAAATATATTTAATTTTTAACTTCTCTTGTATTTAATATTTTATAACATTTTTGAATTTTTTTTAAACTGACATTTTTAATTAAACGATTACCGTAAAATTTCAAGCATTAACAAATTCGGTAATCTTGAAGATTCGCCTTCCTTTGTTTACAAAACCATTTGGCAGAAGTGACTCCCGACATATTTATAGCTACAGATGCTAAAAACTGTATAGAATGAACCCTTCTTTTATAAGTTTTATTTAAACAGTCTTTATTTGAACTTAAAGGACTTTTTTAATTAGATTTAAGAACTGTTTTCCCCCATTAATATGTTTATGAACGTTTACCTAACTTTTATATTAAAAGTTAAGTAACGTCGATATCGCAATTTTTAAATTAAAGTCAGTTTAAATAAATAAAAAAAAGAACGAGATGTTTTTTCTTCAATTACATTATAAACTTTATTTGAACTTTCCAACAAACTTTTACTTACGTAAAAAATAAACTTTATAGATAATTTAATATAATTTTAAAAAAAAATATATTTAACGAAAAGTTGTTGTTGTTTATTATTGACATTTCTAACGTATTTACGCTAACATAAAAAAATAAGCGTATCCATTACATGATATTTCCCAAATCCTTGTCTTTGTTTATTTGAACTTTATAACAAATTTTGGCATGCATAAAAAAACTTTATTGATCTTATATAACATAAAATTATAACATTTCTTTAAAGAAAAAAAATTATTTGGAATTATTACTGCCACCATCGATTTTTTTTATGAAACGCTACAGTTATTTCCCCTGATTAGTTTTTTTTATATGATCCGAAGTTCGAAAGATAAAACAATAAAAAAAAATCTTCCCAAATAAATTCATTTGGAAATCGCAAGACGTTTCCAGCGTGGAAAAATAATTTCTTGTAAAAAGAAAAATGTTTTGTTTTATTTTTAAATATTCGATATTCTTGCATAATTTGACCCGGATTCTCGAGATTTCCTGTCAAGAATGGATCGGGCGAGACCGGCAATCAACGGTTTAAGCCAAGCGTTGTTACAGACGCTTTAAAGCAAACAAACAAACCGGAAAAAAAATATATATTATTTCATTTTTTTTTTACGCCTGGTCATTGCCGGTTGAAGAACTTTCTCGAGATAAGGATATTTCCTTAGGAACCTTTTACTTCATTCGATGTTGAACGGTCATCGACCGCAAGGAGGGAGGAGATAGGGTAAAGGAAATGTTTAAGTGTGCTCCGATATAATACCGCATTCCCTTCGCATATTTTTAAGGGTAGCCATTTCGGACGGTCATAAATAAATGGTTTTTACTATTTTTAGAATCTCACCTGGTGGAGAGGGTATCACGTACTTCTTTTTTTGGGCGATTACATGTACATGTTTATATCTGTTCACTTATTTTTTAAATTTTTGTGTTTGTGTTTGGGGGGGGGGGTATCGACGTTACCCACAATGAAAATGATTAATATCCTTAGTATAGTAGGTGTGTTCAAAACGGAACTTTATGTCGACCCGAGCAACGCCGGGTACCCATGCTAGTAAAATATAAATAAGGTTGTTAGGTAAGAAAGAAATAAGATTTGTTAACCATACAGACAATTTCACTTATAATATATATATATATATATATATATATATATATATATATATATATATATATATATATATATATATATATATATATATATATATATATAGTAGCGTCCAAAATTAAGGGACAAAATTTGAAAACCTCTTGGGACATTTCACTTTCTCTAATGGTGTGATTTTCCTTGTGTAGCTTCACAATAGCTTTTCTCACAGAGTAATCAAGTTTTTGGCGTTTCGCCATGGTGCCGGCTGATGCAACGTTTACAAATGACTAAGTAAGACTTATTCTTTAGAGAAAATCAAAAAATTGGAATATAGCATACTGTTTACATAGGTTTTTCTCAATTTTGTCCCTTGCTTTTGGACGTTCCTATTTTGAAAATAAATAAATAATTGTTATAATTCTTTTTCTATCCTTTGCAAATGATTCAAATTTTAGTATGTTATTATGGATGATAACGACTACTAGTTGTCAAAAATTCAGCTTTTCACAGTTGTTATTTCTAACAAATATTAGGTTTTTAAATGTTATCCCTTAGTTTTGGACGCTACTATATATATATATATATATATATATATATATATATATATATATATATATATATAAGTGAAATTGTCTGTGTATGGGTCTGTCTCTGTGTGTACATTTCCCTACCAAATTACTCTGTCAATTTTCAGTCTACAGACTCGAGATTTGACATAAGGGGAATTGAGATTTGGGAAAATATGAATAATTGAATTCGTTTAAAAATATTGTAAAACAAAATAAATAAATAAAATCTACGTAAATCGCGATATGTTCAACAGTGGTAGAGGTTTACGCTTCTTGCTATGGGGTCTCGATTTCGAATCTTGCTAAATTCAGCCACTCTGAGTCGTAGACGGCGACACAGTTTTCAGTCGATAATTATATTTTAAAAACAATAAATATGCCGCTCCCCATGCCATACACCCGCTTCTTACGCAGACTAATTTATCTTTTCCATTCTATAAACAAAGAAGAAAAAATTTGACCGTCTGAACTTTTAAGCAGGGGAATGAAGAATTCACTGAAACAAAGAACTTGTGCAAGTATATAAATATTTTGTTTCGATGTTTCGTTAATCCTAATTTTGCCATCGTCTTTTCGGAAGTTATCTTTTAATTATTATTTGCTAGCGTGCATCACAGCACATAAATAAAGGCCATCATATACATTATCTGATCTCATCCGTGCAACGACTCCCGCCAAAACGTATGAACTACCAAATATTTCAAGGATAAATTTTAGAAAAAATATTTAAATATGATCACATCGAATAATTTCGGGAAACTGTGTATTTTTGCCTTTGAAAAAGGTTTTTTGTTTAGGACCCTCCCCCCACCCCCGGAAAAACCTACAAATGAGAAATTTATTTCAAACCTCGATGTTAAATTATTTAAAAAAAACTAACTGAATATAGACGGTTATTTTCCTCATAGCATAACGTAAAATTGCATATTTTATTAATGAATATGATCGCAAATCTTTTTTTCAATAAAGAGTCACCATTTATAAAAGGGACGAAATATTCAAGAATAATGTGTTGCAGAAAGTTAAAAGGTGAAGTGGCAATCGACTGTACAACTAAGAAAGTAGACACAATGCAAAGAGATAATGTTAATAATAAAGAAATGACAAACACGGATGATAGGTTCAAGACGAAAGATATCGTGTTTTATTTACCGATAGAAAATGGAAATCGTCTCTCTGGATCGTTCAAAGTGAGAACGGGCGTCTCACGGTGTTGAAGTTTGTGTGTCCCTGGGATAGGATAACGTGCCTCGGGTTGATCCGGGTTGTGTAGATCGAGATATGATGCTAAAAACTGATAACTGGACGTCGATGGGGTACTGGACATTGATGTGCGCAGAAACTGGTAGCTCGACGTCAGTGGACACTGCAACATGTAGCTGGTCCTCAACTGGAAATGCTGGAGGCTGCAAGAGTGATCTGAAGGCTGCCGGAATCATCGGAAACTGCAGGAGTGAGCTGGAGCCACTAGAGTCACTGGAAGCTACAAAGTGAAGCTGGAGCTTCTGGAGTCGCTGGAAGCTGTAGAAGATGCTGGCTGTAAAGCAGAGTCTCAGAGGGCAGACGATAGCAGAGAGTAAAGCGTGTATCAAATTTCGATAGTTATAAGGTCTTTAAAAGGATCGTTTGAATCGCATATTAATGTTTGGTAGTAAACCTTGAAAAGGGCTATTTGAACTACTGCTGAGTCCCTCGACTGCTGGGCTCGACGACTTGACAAAAGATGCATCAAAGTAGTGATTTAAGAATGTGCTTGCTCCAAAGTCGTTCTGAAGATTTGCTGTGAAATTGCTGGCTTCATATAAAAGTGCTCCCGTTACAGAAATTGGCTCGTTGGACAAACAAATGATTATAATTAATTTCAGATCGGACTTTTCACAGGAAAAAATGTCTGGAATATTTACTGCCTATATATATATATATACATATATATATATATATATATATATATATATATATATATATATATATATATATATATATATATATATATAGAGAGAGAGAGAGAGAGAGAGAGAGAGAGAGAGAGATAGATAGATAGATAGATAGATAGATAGATAGACAGATCATCCATTAGAAGGGAAACAGTTATATTTGGTCGCTACAAACACTTATCTGTTTCAGTCAATGAGACTTCATCAGGCGACCCTGAACCATCTGACATTAAAGAAAAAAGTTTTTTTTCTTTGCGTCAGATGGATCAGGGTCGCCTGATGAAGTCTCATTGACGGAAACAGATGTGTTTGTAGCGACCAAATGTAACTGTTTACTTTCTAATAAATAAATTAAAAAAAATTGCTCTTGTTATCGAGCACTATCTAACAACCTCGTTGAGTTCATTAGTTTCTACTTTTGAATAGCTCAAGTCTGGATATATATATATATATATATATATATATATATATATATATATATATATATATATATATATATATATATATATATACTAATTCCAGTCCAAAAAAAGTCGGTCGTTTTTGTTTAGTTTGCGATAAATGAATTTTTTTTTTGTGTGTGTTTTTTTTTTGGGGGGGGGGTCGTCGCTATCTTTAGCAAGCTTCATCATGCCCGTCGGTCATGTGTCTGTCTCTGCCGACAGGCGTATTCATGATTATTTCGTTTTAATGTAAACAAAGGAGCGGTAACATGACACCGCGACAAAAGTTAAGTTTACAGAATGATTGTTAGTTGAAGGGTGGATATTAGTGGCATGTAATGGAAGTTTAAATACTTATTAGGTTGGTTTATGCCAAGTACTTGTTGAAACTGAATTTGGAGACGGTTATTTTGTCATCCGCAGGGTAGCTACATCCAGTTATATGTTCCACAGATGGGAAGTCCTTACAAAGAAGATTTGGTTATAGAAATTTCATTTGATGTAAGGTACATGGAAGAAAGGAAAGTTCTTTTCTAGAGAAATGAACTCTTGCTCTGAAGAAATTATAGTTAGGCTATGGAAATACCATAGAGACTAGAGAGAGACTAACAACATCTTTTATGGACTGTAAGGTCCAACTAGATTTCAAAGTTGATGTTGTACCCTGCCAAGGCAGAGAAGGAGTGCTCCTTCCCGAATGTGATAGCAATAATTCATTTGACCTTTTAATGCAAAATATCTTCTTTCTCAATTTACTTTTCAAGCTTCGTTCCATTTCCGCTATGCTTATGTTAATTTACTTATGTTAATGTGCTTGTATTTTAAATGCTTGTTTTTGTTCTTGCGTTTCATTCACATCTTTATGGTTTTCTTCTATAAGACACAATATAATAATATAACGTGAAGTGATATGTATAAAAATACAGAAAAGTTTTTTGCTTTTTTTTACGAATCCATTCTAAAAAATGATTCATATTTTAATATTGAATATTCTTTCATAGTCCGGTAATTTCTTTAAGAGCTATGCTTTTAAAAGCAGAAAAGTTATTTGTTTACGTACAACACAAGAAAGCTTAAGAATTTTACATATGAATATTTATAACCTATAAATATATATTGACGTATTAGCACGATGATAATATAAAAAGAATACATTAACATAAAGCAGTAATTTTATTTAGGTTTATTCAAGTATTATGTGGCACAATGAGCGAGAAACCTTTCCGAGGGAACTCCAGCTTTCCACATTAATCAACCTTGTTCCAGGCTAATTCTGTACTTGTGAGGGAACACGCAAGTATCATGCAGTCAGTGTAATTTTCAAAATATCAGAATATATCAACCAGGTTTGACTGACAGTTGTTTATGAAATTCGATTGTGTCAAAACGATCTGAGACGCCAGAATTCAAAAAATCAAATCGATAGCAGAATTGAAAAATAGCATTTGAAGCGTCTCGTTTGGAAAATTATATATATGCATTTCTCTCTCTGTTTTTCTCACCCTCTTTTTTCTTTCATTCTTCTCTTTTCTTATCACTCTCTTTCTTTCTTGAAAAGAGAAAAGAGTTCTATTGTTTTGAAACAATCGAAGCGTCGATTTCATGCGCGACTAACGCATAGCAATTTTGCGCCGGCTGATTTAGTTAAAATATGCTCTGTAAATATTAAGATAAAATAATTTGATTTTTATAAAAAAAAATGCCTCTATTCGCTATGTTATACAAGCGTTAATTTCAGCAACGGAGATGAATGCCTGCCATTAACGACGATGAAAATATTGTTCGTAATCATGCAATGATGACGACCAGGCCTGCTAGCCAATTATAGCCGATGCCATACCAACCCGTTGAGTTATACATTTTTTATTTACTCTGACTGGTTGACGAAAAAATAGTAAAAAAAAAAAAAAATTAGGCACAAGGCCACTCAAAAATTGGGGAGGGGGTGTCTATGGTCATCCTCGTCACTGTAACTTTGTTAGTCTATGCTTGATCCTAGCTGAAGTTCTCATTCACTAAAATACCTCAAGCACACTGGGGGGTCGTCCTACCCAAGCTTCCCAAATCATATCGTGTGTGTGTGTGTGTGTGTGTGTGTGTGTGTGTGTGTGTGTGTGTGTGTGTGTGTTTTGTTATATATAAACAATAACATAAATTAGTAAATATAAAAATTTATAAAATGTCATTTGTTTAATTTTATTTCATTGACTTCGGATGGGAGGAAAAAATCCAAAAAAATATCCCTTGATTTAAGAGATGTTTTTATCGTTTGATCGTGTCTAACACCTGGGAAGCTAATGCCGTATGCCACACATATTCAGAAACGTCCCCACGACAAACCAAATAACTCTCTTTGGCAAACGGTCGGACCACAGAAACGTCTCCAAACGACAACCCAAGTAACTCTTCCTGGATCGAACCACAATTAGTCTCTCATGTATTGTTCGCTTTATTCCGATGCCATGTTATGTGGTTAGCTGATAACTAGCGGGGGGGGGGGTAAAATATGCTTAAATATTATATTTTAATTTGTCCAGATTTCGTATATATTATTATAGAGTCGTGATTTCAAAAGTTTTTTAAAAAATGTATTTAGGTGCCATCAGCTAGAACCGAAACTGCGTTTCCAGTTAAGGACTAGCTACATGTTCCAGCGTCCACTGTACCAACGTGACATGCATATAAACTGATTAAAAATGAAACATTAAAAATAAACTAAGATGAATGTTTGGTAAATTTATACAAATACCGTGACAGCGAATTATTAATAATAACCCTAACCCTAACCCTAACCCTAACCCTAACCCAGTTTTCAGATTCGTGTTCAGCACACCGAAACGTAACAGAATACTACGGCTGTTTTTACTAATTCGCTGTCACGGTGTTTGTATAATAATACCGAATGTTTACGATTTTTTCAATTTTGACCAATTTTTGACTCCTTAAAACAATTTTAACCAATAAAGAACGGCCCGTAAAAAATCTAATCATTTGAGGCTCACAGCGCCGACTTTTAGTTTCGGAGAAGACAGAGTTTGAAAATATGGAGACAGACAGACCGACAAACAGACAGACAGACACATAGCCATTTATATATTAGATTTTACTTAGGAAGTTACAAGTAAAGCCCAGTTTGTGTTATTTTTCGTCTTTGCGCTCTCTGGTCATTTTAACCATGCATATATACTTGGTGAAAACATAACGGAATTTACTCACGGAATAAACATTTTATTAAATTACATAATTCATTAGAACTTTTTTTTATAAAAAATATTATGAAAGAATGAATTTATTAAAGTATACAAAAACTTCATAGTATTGGTTCAGAATAATTTGAGTTGTCGCCTTTATATTCCTTTTGAAACGTTGGAGAAAGAGCCCTCAACTTAAAAATTTGTTATCTCGTCCAAGTGACGTGCGAAATTGCTTTTATCTCTTTCCAACATGTCTTCTAAAGCATGTTTCGTTAAGATTCTTTTTCGAGCATACCTTGCCTAAATCTAACAGGCTTCACCTCAAGATTATGTTTTCTGATAGCAGTAGCATAAACTCCCAGAAACACACAAGGCAAACAAAGTGATATTTCGTCACGCGTAATTCGCCATCTTTGACTTCAGTAACACGTGTTTTATTTTTTCTCGCTATGGGACTATAATATATCTATTTTTTCGTACTTATATCTCTTGCGTTGTATATCGTGTATCACTTTCAGTGTGCCGTACCTCCTTTTAAATTGGTTTTCGACAATATGTTTATTTATGAAAAAAAAAAACTGTTTTTATATCCCACTATTCCTTTATTATTTTGTCCTTTACTTTTCAAACGCATATTGTATTAGGTTGATGCATAAGTTCCCACCGTTTTTGTTTTGTTTTGTGTGTGTGTGTGTGTGTGTGTGTGTGTGTGTGTGTGTGTGTGTGTGTGTGTGTGTGTGTGTATTTTTAAGAAAATCAAAGAATTTTAACAGCAAAAGTTCGTGTGGGACTCAAGCTCCAGGTTTTCGTGTGAATCCCATCAACTGAAGGTGGCGTGAAATTGTCACAAAATCACACAATTCATCTTTTGATACAATTCTCTACATGTCTGATGGCCATCTTCCTTCAAAAGAACCCTGAGTTGGTCTTTGTCTTTCTTGATTGGTCTTCCGGAATGAGGAGTATCATTGGGGTCAAAATTACCGTGTTTGAATCTGGTAAACCAATCTCGAACAGTTTTCTCAGCTATAGCGTTTTCTCCATATACAGCACAAATATCCTTGGTAACTTCACTCGCTTTTTGACCTCGATTAAAGGCGAAAAAAGGAGGCGTCGAAAATGTGATGTTTTAAATCTATTTGACAATCCATTTGACGGTTCTGAAAAACGCGAAAAAATTATATGAGCAAAAAACGATGACCATTATTTTGTAGAACAGAACACGTGCTTTCTAATGATATATAACACTTTGCCAAATATCAAAACATGTTTTAGAACAAATTTTTTTATGAAACGGCGGGAACTTATGCTACAACCTAATATTTTTGGATCAGACACTATCAAGAAAAATACATATCGAATATAAGTAACCGACATACATTGAGAAATTGAAATTTAGTTCCTCTTAAACTTGATAAAATAGCCTGTTCCAATTTATCATAACAATTACGCACGCACACACACAAATATATATATGTATGTATGTATGTATGTATGTATGTATGTATGTGTGTGTGTGTGTGTGTGTGTGTGCGATTATATATATATATATCGGAGAGAGAGAGAGAGAGAGGGAGAGAGAGAGAGGGGGGTAGAGAGATTTTTCGCTTTTTTTTTTTTGTCAGAATCCAGATCCATCTATTCAAAAATATTTGATCCATATATTCAAAAATATTTTTGCACACATATCCGGTAATTCAGTTTAGAAAAATATTATATCATATAATTTTAGGCTTAGATAACTTAAATAAAAAAAAATGATTAACTGATTAAAACTAGTCGAACTTGTGGCATGCTGAGTCACAACCACCAGTACTAATTATTTTACCTGAATTTCATACCCAATTTCATGTCTGTTAAGACATTCATCTTGCATCACTAAAAATAATGTCTTTTACTTCTATGCATAATCCTTATTATTATTATTATTATTATTATTATTATTATTATTATTATTATTATTATTATTATTATTATTATTAACACACTAGGAGTATTCATACACACCATCATCAAAGATTTTTCTTTGAGAACAACTTGTAGTGTTCCCTGGAGTCTGAATGACAACAAGTCTCCCCAGATTTCCAGTACTCTTCACCTCTTTCGATCTTTGCAAAATATTTTGCGTTATCGCAACAGCTGCTTACCATTGATTTCTCGTTGGCAGCAATCATTGGTCTTCACTGGAATTTGGGTGGCAATAAGCCTCCCCAAAGTCCCAGTCTTCTTTGCACATCTCCAGCAAAGGTCTGGCTAGTGCTTTCTCTCCTGTCTTCCCCTCCTCCTTAACCATCATTATTTGGTGTGGTGCCTGTTTATAGTGACACTCAATAATAAAAAAAAGGTGGGCGCAGTTTTTCATTTTTTACAGTTTTAATTTTCATGATTTCATATGATGTTACTTTGTGTTTTGCATCTGTACCCGTTTCTGTATCCAGTTTGTGTGTAGTTTATGTGTGGTGTTAGTCTCCACATTCAAGGGTTTTCCTTAGTATTTCTGCAGTTTTCATCAATGAAATTCGTTGTATTTTCTCGGCCATCCCTCTGATTCCAATCTCTTCCATTCTTTTTTCAAAGTTTTTTGGTATCGTTCCTAGCACTCCTACTCTTAGTGGTGTGACTTTTACTTTCTTCATTCTCCAGATCCTTTTGAGCTCTTTGGCCAGTTCCGTATATTTGATCCGCTTTTCATTCTCCTTTATCTTCACTCTGTGGTCTGCTGGAACGGCAAAATCTACAATCTGGTAGGTCTTTTCCTTCTTGTTAACTATTATGACATCCGGCCTTCTTGCTCGGATGGGTTTATCCGTTTTTATATCCATGTCCCATAAGATCTTGTGACTTTCATTTTCCAGTACTGCTGCCGGTTTGTGTTTGTACCATTTGTCTGTGTGTTCAAAATTTATTTGTTTGCATAACAACTACCAATGAACCACCTTCCCCACTTGATCGTATCCATTTCTAAATTCTTTTTAGGCTAGTTTGCTGCATTCACTTATGTGGTTTATTGTTTCGTTTCTTTATCCGCAGAGTCTGCATTTGCTTTTTTCTTGTGTCTTGTCGATCCTTGCTTTAATGAGGCTGGTTCTGGTTGCATTATCTTGCGCAGCTGTTATTAATGATTCAGTTTCCCTGTGAAGATTTCCTTTTTGTAGCAATTTCCATATTATTATTATTATTATTATTATTATTATTATTATTATTATTATTATTATTGACTCACAAGGAGCTTTCGCACAGGTCTTCAGAGATCTTTCCCTGAAAACAGCCTGTGGTGTTCCCTGGAAGCTGAGTGACAAGTCTCCCCAGGTTTTCAGTACTCTCCACCTCTTTCGATAACATTTGCAAACAAATTTGCATTATGACAACAGTTGCTTTCCATTGATTTCTCGTTGGGTGCAGCTATTGGTCTTTGCTGGAATTTGAATGGCAATAAGCCTCCCCAACATCCCAGTTCTCCTCGCACTTATTTGGTTAATTCATCCGTCTTTCCTTCCTCCTTGATTACTTGGTTATTTGGTCTCGCTCTTTAGGGGGGGCAGTGATGTGGCAATAGGGGTAGATTTGGGTTAGAGAACTTATAGATATGCGGCTTCAGTGTTCTTGGTTCCATGTAGTGTTTCATGTTTTGCCTTTGCAGCAGTTTTTGTGGCCCGCGCTTGTTGCTCCTGTGTGTTAGTTTCCATATTCAAGGGTTTTTCTTAATATTTCAGCTGTTTTCATGATTGTTGTCCGTTGTTTCATGATTGTTGTTCCAGTCGTTCCTTTGATTCCAATTTCTCCCATTCTTTTTTCAAAGATTTTCGGGATTGTTCCTAGTGCTCCTACTATTAGAGGTATTACTTTGATTTTCTTCATCTTCCATCTCCCTTTCATCCGGTCTTCTTGCTTGGATGGGTCTATTAGTTTGTATGTCCATGACCCATAGGACTTTGTGATTCTCGTTTTTGAGTATTACTGCCGGCTTATGTTTATACCACTTTTCTGTACATTCTTGCATGATTTCCAGTGTACTACCCTTCCCACTTGATCGAGTCTGTTCTTGTATTCCTTTTGGACCAGTTTGCTGCATTCACTTATTATATGGTTTATTGTCTCGTCTCTTTGTCTACAAAGTCTGCATTTGCTGTTTTCTTGTGTTTTGTCGATCTTTGTTTTGATGTGGTTGATTCTTATTGAGTTGTCTAGTGTTCCAGTTATTAGGGATTCAGTTTCTCGGCTTATGTGTCCCTTTCGCATCCATGTCCAAGTGTTTTCGTTATTTTCCTCTTTTGTCATCCTTATAAATCTTCTGCGTTATTGGTTCTCTTCCCACTTTTCTGTTCTTGTCTCATCCTTTGTCTCTCTGTTTTCTGTTTTATTGATTTTTTCCATGTCTTTCGCTGCTATGATTATTCTTTTAGTGTTTTGCATTAAGTATTTTTCTAGTTCTTTTTTGCTGTCATTCACACAGTCTTCTATATTAACCAGTCTCCTTCCGCCATCTTTCCTTTTTACGTAGAGTCGGTCAACATCGTCCTTTGGATGTAGTGCGGTGTGCATGATCATGAGTTTCCTGGTCTTCTGATCGAGTTGTCTCAGTTCTTTTTTAGTCCACCCTATGAATAGTCCAGAGTATCTTACTAGCGATACTACCCATGCATTTATGCCTTTTATTAGGTTTCTGTTATATAATTTTGTTTCGAGAAGTTTTCTTGTTCTCCTGAGGTATTCCTTTCCAAATCTCTCTTTCATTTCTGTTGCTTTGATGGCTTCTGCTTCCAGTACTCCTATCTATTTATAGGCGTCTTGTTCCCCTAGTGCCCTCATTACCGTTTGGTTGGGTAGTCGCATTCCTTCTGTCGTCTCTAGTTTTCCCTTTCTTATAATTAGTAGTGCGCACTTTTCCATATCAAACTCCATTTGGATATCCTGGCTGAAGATCCTGGTAGTATTTATTAATGTTTCAAGTTCATTTTTGGTCCTTGTGAAGAGTTTCAGATCGTCTATGTACATCAGGTGGTTTATTCCGTGTTAGAGAACTTGTATCTGGCTTGACACTTTCTCAGTATATTGTTCAGGGGCATCATGGCTATGATGAACACTAATGGTGATAGTGAATCTCCTTGGAAGATACCTCTTTGTATGTTGATTTCCTCTTCTTCTTCTTCTTCTTCTTTTTCTTCTTTTTCTTTTTCTTCTTCTTCTTCTTCTTCTTCTTATTATTATTATTATGTGCAATTAAAGAGACTTATATTAACATCTAATTTCCATTAGCGTTTGTAGTGCATGTACAATCACACGTATGTAAATTAAATAGCCACGTCAAAAAGAAAACAGTTACTATTGCTTAAACAGATATTAATAAATATTATAGAGTAGTTTAATCATAATACAGTTAGAGGAGGCGAGAGAAATATGTGAATAGATAGCTGAGAGAGAGATGTGCAATCAGAAATGGCACAATTTTTTCTAGTTCAGTATAATAATTACATCATTCTGCGCGATGTCAACGAATAAATAATAAATTACGATAGGGTACTTTTATATACAATAATAATTTTTAAAATCTTTAAGATGTTGAAATATGTATTTTTTTTTTTTGCACTACTTTGTGGTGAGGTTGTTTCCATTAGTGAGCATAACACAAACATCAGATTCATTTGAGATGAAAAAATGAACACTTAGTTCAACTTTAAGCATGTCTGAAACGAGGCTTGTTCACTCCTACCAGGTAAACAATATAAAATGACAAAAGAAAAAGTACTCAGACTATGTTTATTTAATACTATACAGCCTGGATGCATTGTAATGCGAGGTCGCGTTTATTTAAACAATGTTATTTACCATAATACAGAACATTTATCAATGGATCCCCACCCTCTTACTTTTAGTATCCTTATGTTAGCTGGTGATGTTTCAAACCCACGCTTTTGGAAAGTCTAAGATAGAAAATCAAATCATAAAGAGGATGTCAAACAAAGTGAATGAATAGGATAGATACGGAATGGAATGAGACCTGGGTGTAATATTTACTTTGTAGTGAGTATTTTAGTATTCACATTAACTGTTGGATATGGAAGAGAGGAAGGAAGAGGTATGGTCATTATAAGTGTTATTTTCTTGAGTTACAGAGGTGATCTATACCTGAGACCCAATATCAGTCACACTAATTTCAACGCGAGTTAAAATCTATCTATTTATATATCTATAAAAGTGAACGTGTCTGTGTATCTGTCTGTGTGTCTGTGTGTATGTGTACATTTCCCTACGCAATAACTCTGTCAATTTTTAGTCTACAGACTCGAAATTTGATATACAGGGTACTGAGATGTGGGAAAATCTATGTGATTGACCACAAATTTGGTTGTTAAGGGGTCAAAGTTCAACGATTTGAACTTTGAGAACTCTACCAAACTCCTCCGCCAATTTTGGCTCAAAACATTTGAACTTTTAAATGTAGGTTACTTGGACATGGATCAATTTTTTAAAATTTGATTTGAGCCCAAAACAATAAATGTTGGGTTCAAATTTAAAAACAATTTGACCTCTTTCTCTGCCAAATTACTCAGCCAATTTCTGGTCTAAATATTTAAAATTTTATATAAAGTGCATTCAGATATAGTGCAAGCTTTTTAATCGGTTTGAGTCGAAAATTTGAGCTGCCAAGGGGCCAAAGTATAAAAGTTTTGACCTTAGTGGTATCTAGCAAACTACTCAGCCACTTTTGGGTCTAAAATTTGAAATTTATATATAACGGGTATTCAGACATGCGGCAAGCATTTTAATCAGTTTTTGGTGCGAAAATTTGGCTGCCAAAAGGTCAAAATTGAAACAGTTGACCTTTGCAGATTCTACCAAATTTCTCCGCTAATTTTGGGTCTAAAGATTTGAAATTTTAGATGTAGGTAACTTGGACATGGGTAAAGCTTTGTATTTTGATTTGGGACCAAAATAAGAAATGTTAAGGGGTCAGAATTGGGATCAAAGTTTAAAAAAAATTGATCTCGTCGGTCTCTACGAAATTACTCAGACAAATTTTGGTCTAAACATTTGAAATATTACATAAAGTGTATTCATACGTAGGGCAAGTTATGAACAGTACAAAGCCCGGCTGAACTGTTAGTTATAGAAAAAAGCTAGGATAAATCAAGAACAGATACTTAACAATGTAGTCGCAAATAAAGAATCGATATTGAACAATCTAGTGTCAAGTCAAGAATTGGCATAAAACTATCTAGTCTTACGTCAAGAATCGACATTGAACAATCTAGTCTCAATGATGGACATTTTGGTAGGGGGGTTGGTCTGAAGTTTGAATTGTTATAGAGTGCACTCACACTCAAAATTAACTTTCATTTAAGTCGCAAGAAGCTCTAGGGCGAAAATCTAGGAAGAACATGTGGTTAAATGGATTAAAAAGAAAGCGATCATGCTTTGAGCACGTTCATATCAAGGAAATTATCTGTTACTATTTTATCGATGTGGATGTTCTATCACAAATATTACTGCATTGAAACATTTTTTAATATAAATATCACATTTTTTAATATAAATATAACAGTTTTTAAGATAAATATAACATTTTTTAATATAAATATAACATTTTTTAATATAAATATAACATTTTAGAAATTTATTAAAATTGCTATATTGGCTTATCTAACAGCAGAGGTGTCTCTGAAGCCTTTGGTATATATATATATATATATATATATATATATATATATATATATATATATATATATGTATATATGTGTGTGTGTGTGTGTGTGTGTGTGTGTGTGTGTGTGTGTGTGTATATATATATATAATGCGAAACTCTGTTTGTTTGTAAATAAACAAGCAGCTCGAGCAATGTAAAAGCGGTGGAAATGGGCATTTGATGAGGTCGTTTACGAGCACCGATACCATGGGCTGGGGGTTAGAACTGCCAACTACAAACTAGATGGTTGTAGGTTCAATCCCTGGCTAGGGATAGTTGACTATATATATATATATATATATATATATATATATATATATGTATATATATATATATATACTAGCAGAAGTACCGGTCGTTGACTGGGTTCAAAAACAGCCTACAGAAAATGGACTGTGATTGATGAAAGTATGATAGGTTATGAAAAGGAGTGGTTGTAAAGAGATAGTTTTTGATACTCAAAAATTCTACCCTAACCAAAATATGATGAAAGTAAAGATAATTTTCGCGAAAATATATTTTTTTATATCAACTTTGTTTTCATTCGTAGCCAAGAGTGACCAACAAAATGATGTTTCCTTGCAAAGAGAAAATGTTATATATATAATAATATAAATATACATGAAGTAAATGTTACCATAGTCAATAGAAGTTACTTTTATGGTAGAAAAGTTCATTGGTTTGTATTTTTAAGTAGTTTGTAAAACATTTTTTTTTAATTCACGAACTGGTTTTTAAAAAAAAAATCAAAATGGCAGCGACTTTGAAATGGAGAGCCCGTTTTCAATTTGAAGGAGGGGTACCTGAGCATTCTGTGTTAACAATTAAGAGAGTTCCGTCAACATAAGGAATATTTATGAACATATTTTAATGTTTTCCGTTATTTTGTGCTTGAGGAATATTCGATTATGATATGTGTAGTTTATATAAAAATTCATTTAAGTAGTTATCGTCTCAAATTTCGTTTTAATTTCGGTTCGTTGAAATTATTTCAAGTAAACAGCATTAAAAACTATTTCAAAACAAAAAAAAAACATGAACTGAACTTTTATTGACTATGGTAACATTTATTTCTTGCATATTTATTTTATCGGGTAATCGTTTGTTGGCTTTTCTGCTAAACACTCTTACTAAATAATATCGACGAAATAACGAAAAACAAAGAAACGAATACAGTTTTGAAAAATAATGAAGCTTTACTAACTTTAGTAAAATAATCCGAAACAGCAAAATGGGATATTAAAAAAAGTAAACACATAATTACTTAGTTTTTTAAAGCAAAGAATCAATATAAATATGAATAAGAAGAAAATGTCGCCCTTTTCAAGCGTTTCAGTTTTACAGTATTGAATGATGTAGTATTGCGCCGTCGGATCAGGGTTGTACTAGTGTAATGTAAAGAACACACAGAAAGGGCTGTAATCAACCGAATTCCTTCTAGTACATTGCCAAAAAAAAGCTTAAACAGATATATAAATAAAAATAAAAAGGTTATGTAAATGTTTTTAAAAGACACGTAATCACGTGAGCAGGGTTTTTTTCTTCTTTTGACCCGATAACAAGTAACGTTCTTATTTTTTATTATTTATCTATTTATCTATTTTCGAAAGAGTGCCACGTGCAAGTGGAGAAGGAAAAGACAGAGTTATGTAAAATTTGTGTCGAGAATTGTCTAAAGTTCCGACTTTTTTTTGGCTTCCACTTTAATAAGAACGTGAATTTATGAATTTATTCGACACAATATGATTCAACTAAAAAAAATAAATAAAAGCTACGTGAATTACGATTAAAGTTAAGGCGTTATTGTGGACCCTCACCCCTTTAAAAAAAACTTGTTAAACTTTGTGACATATTTACATTCTATGGAGGTCAGGCGCGAACAAGCCCCCAATAATTTTATTATACCATATTTCTTCAAACTGAAACATAATTATCAAAGTATACTTACGCAAATAGATATGAAAAGTCTTTGTTAAAGTTTGTGCCATATTTCCATGGGGTACAGGCGCGAACGCTGACACCACAATTTTATTATACTATCCCTATTTAAATTGAAGCATACTTATCAAAGTATTCTTATGTACATCTATATCAAAAACCCTTGTAAACGTTTTTTTTTTCATTTTTTATTTCCATACTTTGGGGGCCAGGCGCGAACACAGACCCCACAATTTTTATCAACCACCGTTCTGGCAGATCAAACATACCCATTCCTGATCCTCGATACGTCTATCATTATATGTAATCAGTTTTTTAAAATAGTCAGCCATATTCCTATATGGTTGACTATTTTAAAAAACTGATTACATATAATGACCACACACACACACACACACGTTCAGATATATATATATATATATATATATATATAATAAATAACGTTGTGTGTGTGTATATATATATATATATAATAAATAACGTTGTGTGTGTATATATATATATATATATATATATATATATATATACACACACACACACACACACACACACACACACAACGTTATTTACCATAACCATAGATCATCCCCATACAGGGAGAGATCACGCACGACTCTAGATCATAAATGGTCTTCGGGCTCATAATCTTCGTCAATCTTTGGTATTATTGTAGATATATACGATCTGCTAAATTATCTCCCAAACAACCCTGAAAAACTTAGCGGAAAGAAAAACTATTTTGGAGTGGCGAATTTGTTTTACATAGTAACTTAACGTAAAATTACTCTTCATTTCTGAAATATTAAAGCATTTTAATGCAAGTAACTAATATTTAGCATGTGCGTTTTAAATTACATTAAATCTAGAGCGAGAAACTGAGCCCATCATTTCGAATTCGAATATATTTTCAATGATTTTAATATAGTTTTGAACAAGTCGAATCAGAATTTCGCGAAGAAAACGGGAGGATTTAAAATAAATTGTATTAATTCGAAATTTCGTTTTTGATTTTGTTTTTCTTTTTGCATGAAAAAATTTGTGTCGATTACGTAATATTTAGGAATACCAACATCATGTGCCGATTTTTATGTGATTTCAACCATTCAATAATAAAGTTATTAGACTGTAATGTATCCAAACACCGCCAAGAAAGATTCGACTAAAATTCTTGATTTGGTTATATAGAGTCTTTGACAGTTTCTGTGTAAATCTAAGAACGAAATAACGCGGGAACTCGTTCCATTCGCACAGTAAAAAAATGAAAATATATTTTTGTGTGCATATATATATATGTTCAGCTAAAAATCAAAGACCACAAAACAAAGATCCACATAGTCTTGATCAGCATTACTCTTAATGAATAATATTAAAACTTAGAAATATATATTCATTTTCTTTCTTTTTTTTCTAGTTTTAAAAATTTCGTTAGTTGTATATGCTTTGTTATAGGATATATATATATATATATATATATATATATATATATATACGTTTCTCTATGGAGAAAGGAACAGCTATCCAAACCCAATGCTCTCTCTCTCTCTCTCTCTCTCTCTCTCTTTCTGATGCTGATCCAGTCGAAAAGCGAGATCTCTTCTCATTTGCCACGCCAGCTTAACGGCTTCCCATGCAATTGACGTCATTGCCGAGACACGCAGCTGTTACTCGACTTTGAATTGAAAATTCTAATCGTATTTTTACAATTAGTATTGCCCTCTCTTTTCTCTTATCTAACTATAATTTTTGCAAATTGTAAATATATACACTGTTTTCGGTTTATATACAAATATATAATATACATGTCGTATGGCAGTAATCGTTTACTTAATACAAGTAGATTTATTCAGCGTTGCCTGAATATAAAAGATAGTGACAAAAACGAATATCGTGGTGCCTTGTTTACAAATTCACCGCACCTAAGACGGTTCAAGCGTCGGCGTTTCCCCCCCCCCCCATGCTCACAAACAAGCAGTCGTTGCTGATAATTCCCTTTCTTGTTATAATATGACAAAATGCCGGATGTTTTTCTATTAGTCGCAAACATCCCTAGAATAAGACTTTCCAACATTTGTCCCACTAAATCCACACACAAATATTAAAGGACTGACCCACATTATTTATAATACAGTTAACCAACACTCCAGCTAAATCAAGCTATAATTCTATGGGTCAGAAATTAATACTAATGTTGTTAATATTTAGCGTGTTATGTGTCAACTCACAAATATATTCAGTCGAATACCGGATAGTCCTTCTCTCAGATGAACTTTTTTGGAGACGGAGTGTATCGCTAACTGCTTGAGGTGTTCCCACCGTAGAATGCCAACGTGCTTGCTCAGACAAGTTGTAAGAAACCAGAGGGTCTTAATTCTGGGGTTCTTGAATGGAGGTACATGTGTGGGTCCTGGCTCCCGTGGAGTCATTTTGGGCGACAATAGAGTCTTTGAGTATTTCTAAGAATCACGCCAACAATTATTATAAATTGTTTATAATACGGTTAATAATGGTGAAGAGAGGAGATTGGGATTATATAGGGGCGATTACGCCTACCAAAATGAAAATGAACTTAACACATAGACATAGTTTTGTAAATGAAAAAAAAAACAAGAAAACATGATTAAATAACAAAATATTAAAATAGAATTATAAGTTTACAAATAGCTAAGTCATTTATATAAGTTTACAAATAGCTAAGTCATTTTTAGTCAGAAATTTTTATTTGGAAAAGTTCATGCAAGTTCGTGTTTTGGTAGGAAAATCTTCAGTGAATATTTGACACGATGTATATGTTTACATATTCGTTAGTGTATACCCATATGTGACTATATTAGGTAGCGTGACACTGTACGAGTCTACCTCGTTCTGTTAGTGTGTATACGTGGTGGCAATTTGATTCTGTTCACCTAACATTTTGTTAGCGTGTATGAATGAGTGGCTAGACAATGGTGCTCGTACGTAAGTTTTCAAGTGTTCTTTCTCATTTCGCTTTTTCCGGCCAATAGTTGTGTCCTTCGAGGTGCGCCAAGTTTGATCTCTTGTCTGATTATCTTCACCGTTTTTATAGCGGTTCATAGTTCGCATCAACTTCTTAGATTTTGAGTTTAAAGTAATTTTTATTAGTTAAAAAATATTGAATTAATATCTTCCTGTGAAAACTAACTTGCTTTTGGAAAAGAAGAGAGTGTACCTCAACGAAGTGGAGAAAGAGGATAGCTATTCAAGCTAGTTGATTTTTTCTGGTTATTACTGTTTTTGTTTTTTGTTTTTTTCGGTGCAATTAAACAAACTTTTTACACTGTTCATCCGCGTTTGCCATTTCTTCCTTGATAAAAGAGAATGATAGTTTGATATGCGGTGCTTTGTCTGTATCTCTTAGAAGTGAGACTGGCCACCAGTATCAGCCCTTGCAACAAACTTGTCAATGGGTTGAATCGATTCAAATTACGCCCATTTATTGCATATATAGCACAATTACGGTGTATTGGGAACACAAAACAACTGTTTGGTAAAAATGGTTACCAGCATTAAATAACCATACAAATTGGTCTGCTGTTAAATAAAATAATACAATCTTTTATTAGACTGTCGGAAAATTATCCTCTTTCAGATAAATTCAACGCGAAACTAATAGCCTGCACAAAAAAAAAAAATAAATAAAAGGATGAAATAAAAAGGGAGGTAAAGAATAAAATAGAAAGGTCTTGTTTTAAAAACGAAGAAGAGATTTTATTTACAATAAGTTGAAAATTTTTACCTTTGCAGGCATTAAAATACAGAAACAAAGAACGCCAAATAACAAAATACAGTACAAAAAAAAAAAAAACAACACGCTGATTCTGATATTGAAAACGTCTTATCAACAAACGAATACAGCTATTACAAATTTAAATCAGATTACTTCCTAATCACGCTCTCAATAAATTCAATAAATTCTAAGGAACATACTCACAACGTTGATGATAGACAACACATGTGCCTTTTTCGTCAATTCAAAGTATTTGAAATTATTCCAAAATTACTTTCCTTCAATATACGTGCATACCATAGTCATGTATATAAAGCTCATAGAAGTTCGCCTCGTCACGACCGGATATACTTTTTGCCGGGTTGTACAGAAAAGTTCGGGAAATCCCTAATCCAGGACAGGTAATGAATCCACGTCCAATCTTCTCGCCGCAGTAATCCAAAAGAGGCCGATTTTCGCACTGAAACCAGTGATGTCATGATCAGGGAGCTAGCATTGCCTTTTAATTCAAAATAAAGTGTGTTTCATATAGACCCAAAATATACGAAACGGAGTTCAATAAAAGATACAATATACAGAAAATCAAACCAGAATAAAAATATAAATCTACATACATACAGAGGGGGGATGCACAATTGTTCGTACAAAAATAAAATCCAACAAGACACCAACATGTCTTTTCGGAATAACATCTTTCTTTTAAACTTCTCTTTCTATTTCTTTCCATCTCACTCTCTGTTTCCCTCGCTTTTTTTACTTGGAGGTTACTGCTTATCAAGGCCTGGAGGGCACTCTAGGATAAGGATTAATAAGTGTTAAGTAGATAGTGATACATTAATGATGGAATTTAGATAGGGCTTAATTATTTTACATGACAGCTCAACAAGAAATGATTTACATTAGACTTCAAAACAATCATGTTATAGTCAACTGGGAAGTAGCACGACTGCATTGTGTTCCATAAAAGAAACTCATAAAATTTTCGTTTAGTTTTCGGAACAAATAGAGTGAGGGAAATTGCTGATGGTTGTTGTTGCGAACGTTTTACAGGAGGGGGCATAGATTGGAGCTCAGATGAGTAACCTGCCATAAAAGTAACGACAGAACCGAGATAGACTCGCAACGTTTCTTCTGTGAGAGAGGGGAATTAGGGAGATGAAAAGGTCTTCACCCACTAAATTTCAAAGACAGTTTTGTACCCTGTCAAAGCAAGAAAGGGTACCCCAATGAACTCCTCTCTAGATCTGACAGCAGTAGTCCATCTTTGTATGAGAAGTGGATTGTTTCAGGCTTAAGATACTTTCTGGAGTATTAGTATAATCCTGTTTAATTTTCCGTGATTTTGACAACGAATCTGATGTATGTCATCCACTTCAGGTCAGGAGTGAAGGTCCCTAGAAAGGTGATTCTTCAAGACGAGAACTGTTAATTTTAATTAGGGATTTGAGTGTTGGTGGTGAAAAGATAGGTTCGGTTTTGGATGTATTAAAGATAACTAGATATCTTTTACCCCAATTGTACCACACGTTCCAGGTCGGAGGAGTGAGAATCAAAAAATATCTTGGTCATTGCTGGTCTTTGAAGTGTTGCCATAGATGGTAGTATCATCTGCATAGATGTCGACGAATTATCATAGAGCATGATTTAGGAGATAGTTGAGGAAAATCAAAAAGAGATTTGGGCATAGGACTGCTCCTTGAGGCATGCCAGCATTAATACTGTGAGTTTCGGATTTCTGCCCATCAAGAACTATTTTAATACATATTTCGAAGAGAAAGGAGTTGATGGTTGAAAGAACATTTTCAGCTATTCCATAGCTGGAATGTGAAGTAGACTCTTATGCCAAACCTATCAAATACCTAAGATATGTCAATAGCTATTGCCCTACAAACAACGCCACCATCAATAGATTCATTGATTACAGTCGGAATATTAACCTACTATAAAAGTAACGACAGAGCCAAGAAAGACTCGTTGAAACAGAAACTACATTGCTTGTCATTGAATAAGTTATTTTTGCTGGGGTGGTTTACAATTTCTCTGTTATAGACTCAAGCAACTTATTCATGACGCACGCATAATTGGTCTGTACTGAAATTCAGAAAACTGATTTCCTATATTTTTAACTTTTAGGAAGACTATCGAGGTCTTTTTTTTCTTTAAGGCAACGTCTAAACAACTTTGTAAGTATAGGAGCTAGTTGTGATTACAGTTTTTATCATTATGACTGGAATGCTTTCAGTCGCTTTGCAGGAATAAAGGTTCTGGATAAGTCAACACTCCGGATAGATATATGGATGCTGTTCAGAGTATCTTTAGTCCTTGGAAGAAATCCAGGGGGTAGACGGCTCTGATCACATAGGATGGAGTTTGATACTAAATTCTTAGCAATAGTTTGGCTTTTTTGGGATGCTGGCGTATTCAAGTCCGTAGATCATGGTTGGGATGGAAAATACGCCTTTATATCATGCATGGTTGGGATGGAGAACCCTTTATATCATGCATCAAAATTCGTGTGAACCAAGCCTCTGTTCACTTTCTTTAGACTTAACAGTCAAGGAAAAAGACTCGCGTTTTTATAACCCTTTTGCTAGCAGTTCTAAAAGCGGTTTTAGTTTCTGAACATCTATTTCGTTGAAAGCAATTAAAATAGTAGAGTGCAATTGAAGCAGCACATTCAGGGTTTTACCACAGTTGGTTATTTTGTTTCAGTTGGATTTCTTGGGGGGGTATATAACTGTCTATACCGAGCGGTAGCCAGTTTTTAAGTCGGATACTATAGAAGACACGTCTTTTTTTTTTAAACAAGCTCATAGGTGTATTTCAGTGTGAGGTTTTGTTATACTTTGTTTTAATCTTAATTGTAACAACCAAGTGATCGGAGGATTCCAGCAGAGACAGAACGGAGGATGAACACGGTTCAGGGCAAGTTGTTAGATAATAGGTAATAAAGAAATCGTGACAGAACCTCCCTTCGTTGTCTGTCTTGTTTCAATTCCATTTAACGTGGTGAACGCTGAATCTACAGGCGTGGATGTTGGCAGAAGGAAGAGCCGACAGGATATGGCCAATTTTCTACGAGATACTTTTAAAGAGAGTAACTTCATTGTTGTGGGAACGGTATATGGCAAATATGAAAGCAGTGATGTAAGTGCTACTCGGAAGCACAGGTAAGGTAGTTTAGAATCTTCTTCGGAGATTTCCTTGCTATAAGGGAAGCCGTCCATAATGTAGATACATATTTCATATCCATGGCAATCTTGTGAGTCAGTTAAGGTAGACTAATCTTTAATCACGAAATCATCTAAGGAAAACGTTGAGACAATATCAGTTTCTTGCAGGACGAACAGGTAAGGTTTGGTAATCTCTATTGTTTTAACGTTTAAAAATAACAGAAATCTAAAGCTATCAACCAAGATTTTAGTTTTAAATGTTTTAATGCAATGTAATAAAATCACCCGAGGTTTAACTTGTAAAATTATTGCTTCGGACAATGCATGATTTTTCTTCTCTCCTCAACACTATAATGAAACACATATTTACTTTAATATTTCCCGAGCAACGCCGAGTTTCTTGCTATACATTATTATAATATTTTTTTAATTATTTAATAAAATCAGATACACAAAGTTCGAATTCAATCGCGTCTAATATTTACGCATTAACACTTTTGATGAATGTATATATGACGTATTCGGGCGTATTGACAATAAGGAAAAAAAAAAAATGATCCCATCAAGTGAAATTATTGTTGCTATTTAACTATTTGATGTTTAGATTATTGTTGCTATTCAACTATTTGATGTTTAGATTATTGTTGCTATTTAACTATTTGATGTTTAGATTATTGTTGCTATTCAACTATTTGATGTTTAGATTATTGTTGCTATTTAACTATTTGATGTTTAGATTATTGTTGCTATTTAACTATTTGATGTTTAAATTATTGTTGCTATTCAACTATTTGATGTTTAGATTATTGTTGCTATTCAACTATTTGATGTTTAGATTATTGTTGCTATTTAACTATTTGATGTTTAGATTATTGTTGCTATTCAGCTATTTGATGTTTAGATTATTGTTGCTATTCAACTATTTGATGTTTAGATTATTGATTTGTTCTTAATAAATACTAGCCTGGGTGCCCGGCATTGCCTGGGTGTTTGGAGGTGTGTGTTGAGCAAAAACAAAACAAAACAAAAAATGGTAACAGGCAGGCAGGCTCGAACCTGTACTACGAAGGAGAAAAAGAACATGAAAAAAAACCCTGACATCTTTGTTGTTGCGCTTATCGCCAAACCGAAAGTGACGAAGGTTTAAATTAAAGCTAGACAATCGAAAACAGGGGATGACTTTCGAAAATATCTGCGAAAAAAGCGTCCCTCCTCGTAGAAAAATGCCCAGTTGAGGATGGAGGAATTAATGTTTTAGCCAATTTTTCGATATTTGTCGCCCGAAGGGTCGAGCTTACAAATAATACCAATCTCGTGAAAACCTGTCGCCCCTGCCGAAAGTTTTAGGCAGTAATATTTACTTAGACAGATTTTAGAATAAAATTTCGAAGAATATAATTAAGATCTACGTATGATAGGTTTCTTCATACTATTTAAAAGAAATGTACACTTTACCTATATTAAATAAGGCGGTGAAGGAAAGTATAAACATGTATTATATAGTAAAGTAGAAAATGAATAAAGTTAAATAAAAATAATAATAAAATAATTATTATAATTTCGAATTAACCTTCAGGCCTTTACAAAATTATCTCCCTTAAATTAGTTAGAAATTGAGTTAGGATAAAAATAATTCTGTTTAAGACCGGACAAAATTCAAAACCAATAGATTTGAAATTAATAGTTAAAAAAAACCATTTTTCATAGATGACGCGAAAAACATATAACAGACAAATTGTAAATGTATACAATTTCTCCTTTTCTTTTTTTCTTCTTCTTCCTTTACTTTTCCTTTTGTTTTCTTATGCGTCCAAAATTTTAAACTGACAATTTATTTTATTTTATTATTTGAATTTAAAGATGGTTTAAAAAATGAGATTTGCACGAGATCTTGTAATGTATGTGTATGTTTCAAAGTCCGGTTATAAAGCAGATGATTATTGGCTGAAGAGAACTTGATATGGGTATCAAAAACGATCCCCTATTATCACGTTTGAAACCGACGGACCGATGGTTTATCTCATCTAAACTTTGTGAAAACAAAAATATAAATAATACGCTCTTATTTTCGGAATTTTCCTTATAATAGAGCACTCTGCTGGAATCCTTTTTTACCCCAAAATATAACTAAGTATATATATATATATATATATATATATATATATATATATATATATATATATATATATATATATATACTAGCTGTACCCTACCACGCGTTGCTGTGGCTCAAATTGGCGCAATTGAAAAAGTTCCAAAATGAGGAAATGCACGTTTCTTATAGGTTTAATTTCCCATTTTGTATGGGTACACAGTTTTTGTTGTTCCATTTTCTTAGCTGATATAGAGATTTTTGGGTTTGGTGACTCTTGAACACGTAACATAAATTGTCCATGTGAAAAAACAGTCAGTTTATAGCTGTAAGCCACACAATTGTAAAGTATTTGAGGCAAGCATTTATTTCATCTGCTGGTGTTGATTGAGGAATTGCAGGTAACATTTGTCTGAAATCTCCTACAAGCAGTATTACTGCATTCTCAAATGGTCTGACATTACCATGCAAATCTTACAAGGATCGACCAAAAGCATCAAGTGATTTTTGGCGTGTCATTGTGCATTCTTCCCAATTAATTGTTTGGAGAGTGTTAGCTAGCGATCGCGGAGACGGGTACAAACATGCGCACGTACACACATATATACTTAAAAGAAACGGCCACATGTACACATACATCCCGCCCTGGCGTGCAAATATATGTACATATGTGCGCCTGTATGCATAGACACCCGCGTTGCTCTCGCTTAGGTCAAATTTTACATACAGACATCGACGCCCCTGCCCCAAGGAGGCTATTATACGGGTTCATATGCGCATATTGATTCAGGCATACTTGCACCCCACGCATACATGCAAGCGCATGCGCACATACAGATATCAATTCTCGTGAACACATACATCGACATATATACACAGCTGCACGCTCTCACACACTATGTGGACAGCAGGTAGCGGGAACATATACTTTCACATCCACACACGCATACACAGGTACGTGCACATATACATCGGTACCCACGTGGATGTACAAGTGCGTGCATATACACACATTCACACCCAGTTATACAGACAGTTATTGGTATAGACATATTCGTATGGATAGATTTAAATCTAAGTTCATTTGTGGGTACATAGGCGCAATACTTTCGTTCGATGTAGACATGGTTATACATAGATATGAGCATAAACTCATTCCCAGGGTCTATCCATAATGTTTTCATTTTCATTAGTGTTTTTTTTTTTTTGGTAAGATGTGGGTGCACATGGGCGCGCCGGCGTACTCCTCTGCATACAAATATAACCTACAGATGCACGTTCCCACACGCATGCATGTACACAGATATACATGCATACACGCATACACATATGCAGACATATATGCTCTCGTTATATACATTTGCAAAGATACATACCCACACTCCCTCAAGCACAGATATGTGCGCACGCATATACAAACAATTAACAACAAAATAAAAACTAAAAATAATAAACCGAATCATAGCCCCTCCTCCGCCTCCAAACATAAGACAACACCCAACAGGTCAAGATATACTTACCAAGAAATCATCTCACCAACGAGACGCATAAAAACTTTAACATTAAGACTCGAATTTTAAAGTAACCCCCTCCTCCCACCTCCACATATTCCCCTTCCCCTCCATGTATCCCTATGCCCTCAGCCACACCAGAAATGAACTTCCCAGCCCCTCCCCACAAGTTCCTTAAACCCCAAAACTAAAACATTACGAACATACCAAGCGCCCCCTCCCACCTTCCCCCTTGTTCTCTTCCTCTCTTTCTTCCGCCCTCCTCGCACCCCCCGACCTCATTCATTCTTTCACTCTTTCATCCCAAAATAGCGAGCATTTCTGTAAAAGTCTGAGGAAGCTACAGACGGCCAGAAAAACGGCCGAGTAGCTGAAACAATAATGTAACTTAACAGAAAGATACGGTAATAAAAAATAAAACACACACACACACACACACACATATATATATATATATATATATATATATATATATATATATATATATTATAGCATTTTATAATGTTTTATTTTTTTTTTTTTATTGAATACAGATCATTGCACAACAAGAAAACGGGCGGTTCTATTTATTCAGGCGTATCGACAGCCAGGGCGAAAATACAACGCTCCCATCAACATGGTATGTAAAATTATTTTTTTCATTGTTATTGAATATTGATATGAATATCATTGTAGCTATTTCAACTTATATAGCAGCCATTATTATTATTATTATTATTATTATTATTATTATTATTATTATTATTATTATTATTATTATTTCATAAACTAGATTGTGTGTATGTTCATGGGTGTCAGTTAGAAAATTTTATTTTTTATTTTGAGAAATGTTTATGTGAATTCGAAAAGGATGAGATATTTAAATGTACTTATATCGATTATAAATTCATGATTCTCAGCTTGGCTCCCATGGTCTCTGTTCACACGAGACTATTATTTTAAACAACTCAAGTATTTCACTCCATCACAATCCTTACACAGATTTGGTTTCTGTGGTGAACAAAATGAAACTTCATAAATTTTATTATCCTCTGCGTTGTTGAAATTTATCGCATTTTTCTTTTGTTTTTGTTTGTCGTCTCCCTTTCCTCTGGCGCTGACTTTTTTTCCACCTTTTCTCTCATCGTTTATCTTCATTCGCTCTTAAGTGCTTCGTCGATTAAATTGTATTTCTATCACTTAAATAATCTTGAGTGAAGTAGAAATGAAAATGAAGTAGGTATTTTATATTTTATTTTCTCTCTTTTTTTCTTTCAACCTGTATATCGTTCTTCTTGCTTAGGTCAATATAATTGTTGTGGGGTACAAATCACCCCTATTTGAGAACTAAGTGGAATCAACCAGTCCTATGAATACTTTCAGAGACTAGATGGAGACATTCATACCATGTTTAACCGCATGCTACGAACACGTTCCTCTCATACCACTTTAGTGGCTCCTGTATTCTTTATTATATTTATACACTTTACACTACTTGTGGTTTCTTTCATTTGTGACCCCTAGCACGGGTCTACAACAATAATTAAATATATTCAATAATTTTTGCTTTCAAACCCGGTATTATTTGCATTAATTCTTATATTTTCTTTATATTCCAGTGCATCACCTCGAGAGAATTGTCGAAGTCCCCAAAGATGGAAATCTGAGCAGTTTTTCTTGCAAAGAGCTTTGCTCTGTTTTATCGTGCATGAAATTTAACCCGTCAGTAATTGCCCGGATCAAAAACCATAGAATAAACGGCAGAACGTTCGGTAAACTCACAGACGATGAGCTGAGAGACTTAGGGATCAACAACCCAATCGTCCAACATTTTCGTAACAAGAGCAAGCGGAAAAACTGTATATTTATGCTATAAAACACACACAAAAAAAAAATATCATTAAAACCCAATGGAAACTAAAACTTACCTATTAACAAGTTTTATTGATATTTGATTCTCTGCGAGATTTGACGAAAGAAAATGTGCATATTTCATAAAGCATCAAAGTATTGGGATAAAAACATGGGTCATTATGGGTCATGGGTCAAGATTTTTCTAGGCTTGTGAAAAGTGCAAAGAAAAAATGCATTAATAATCAAAAAGAAATCGGTTAATTCCATCTCAAGTTATTGAAATTTCCGAATCAAATAGGAAATTTTAACTTAAAAAGTATTTTGAATTTTGTTATTTGCATTATAACATTTTTATTTAAACCAAATTTATTTTTAAAAAATATCCGAAACTGTTCCAATAAATTCAAGTTTTTTTATGAGAACTTGTTGCATGAATCATAATGAACTCCAAATCATGCAAACGAAGAATGTTTATTATTGTTTTGTTATTAATTCAAAGTTTTGAGAAAAGGAAATATTTATAGTGTATAAAATATCAATGTTCATCCAGTTGAGATTTTGCATTTTTGCTTTTTTTGCATTGAAGTTATTGTGATTTCTGTTTATATACATGGTATATGAACCTATTCTCAAATTATTCAGATTTTCAAGGTCAAAAATAATATATCTACACTAAAATATTTTTAATTGTTATCTGAAAAGTCTGTATTATTCAAATTTGCAGAATAGAAAGACAAAGTTTTGTCGTATATTTGTAGACATCACAACTCACCAGTGCCGCTAGGCTAGCACCTCTTCTAAGCACATATATATATATATATATATATATATATATATATATATATATATATATATATATATATATATATATATATATATATATATATATATATTAGATTTTTCTGTCCGGTTCAGTTTTTTCATAAACTACTAGTCCGATCTGTCTGAAATTTTGTATGGACTTTTGTTATGATAAAGCGCAGCGAATTAGGTATTATTGTATCCGTTGTATGCACAAGTAGGATAGGTATTAGTATTTAATACAAAAATGAGCACAAATTTAACCATATTCAACTATTAATTTAGCATGAAATAAAAAAAAATGGAAACGGCACTAACTATATGCGGATTTAACTGGCTTTCTCCAAAGGAGAAAGCTTCATGGGAATATGAAATTCACAAACCATCCCCATTCGCATGTATATCCCCGATAGAGGAGATGACGATATTAGGTTTTTACAACTCTTCCAGGGAGATGTCAACGTCCTCCTACATACAGTGCCTGGAATTCTTAAGTTGGTTATCTATTGAATACTGACCAAGCTCAACGTTGCTTAACTTCGGTAATCTAAGGAAAACCGGTGTGTCAACCTGATTATGTCGTATATCCCATAATTTGGCATAAAGCACCCACTCAACGGGTTATAATTTTTGCTTGACTAAAATGTGTAGTATATATGTGTGTGTGTGTGTGTGTGTGTGTGTGTGTGTGTGTGTGTGTGTGTTCCCTATAGAAGGAAAGGTTAGCATATATATTAGGAAAGGTTAGAGAATCACAAAATCTAAAAGTGAATTCTTAGATAAAATTGACCGAATCTCGAAGTGAATCTCTTAGAGGACTATGAAAGAATAACACAATTAAAACTTTAAATATATTCTATTTTATGAAATTTAAATCTTATATGCAAAACCCTTAGAAGTGGTCTCGAATCTTGAAGTGTTCTCCTAACGTAAGTGAGCTATGGGGGCTGAACTCATAACATCATATAACTTTCTTTGTTTTTACTGCCTCTCCTTCAGATTCCACTCCTGATATAGTCGCAAAAACCTGAAATATTGGAAAACTCTCTGAAGTAGCGAATGGTTTAAACTTTATTAAAACCAGATATCAGTTTTAAAGGGATTCTGACCTCATGGTTTATATAAAGATGGCGTATATATTCATCACGTAGAGGGAAACGTAGAGATTACCTTCCCGGAAAATATTTTGAAGTTTTAAAGACGGTTCAGTCCCCATAGTTCACTTACGTTAGGAGAACACTTCGAGATACTCATAGTGAAAAAGTGTATCGTTTTTATTCTTATTCAATTCCGAACAATGTCAGGTATTACTACTAGTATATATATATATATATATATATATATATATATATATATATATATATATATATATATATATATATATAAAGAAAATACAAAGGTGATGTTTGTTTTACGACATATCAACTTTTTGGATCGAAACACTACGTATTGTATCTAATTTATTGAACACAAATTGCTATTTTAAACATAATTCGGGGAAAATGGAGGTTCATGCCTTTTTCATCGACATTAGCGCGTGAATAAACACAACATATCGGATGTGAGTTGAACTATTTAGCAGATTCCCAAGCTCAGCAACTGTATCAATTAGGCTAATTGCCCACACACTATAAAGGGCATACCTCAATAGGAAATACAACCATAATTAATTGCTCCCCCCTTCTTCATCTTTTACATTCTTTATATCGTTTTATACCGTTCCATATCTAATTATTCATATTATTTTGCAACCAAACACCCCTATTTCTAATCATTTGTATAGCTATGCAATTCCCATTGAACTCCATTTTATAAGGTTACTTTTATACGTTTTAGTTTAGTTAGTTTTTATAAATATCCCCACTTTTCACTTTTTAGTATATGATCTTGAAAGGTTTCAAGCGAAGTTGGCTGCCTTGACTTCCTCCGACCTCAGACCGGTAGATTTATTTTATATTTTATGACACATTATTTCAGAAATCGAAAAGCCTTAGAAAACATTAAATAGCACTGATGAAGAATATTTTAATAGAATAGTTTAATGAAGAATATTTTAATAGAATAGTTTAATGAAGGATAGTTTAATGAAGGATAGTTTAAAGTGTTGATCTGATGATGAGTATACATTTGAGAATGTGTCCTAACATTTTACAACCACCCCTTTTTGTGGTTGTTATTTATTCCATACATTTCTGAAAACATCTTTAAATACTTCAAAATAAGTTATATTTTTGCAATAATTCTATTTTTGTGATTGCTTTTGAATTGTTTGCAATAATTCTATTTTTGTGATTGTTTTGAAGGTTTTAACTGCTGAAGAGGTGATGATCAATTTACAAAATTTTTTTTTTTTCAGTTAAGCTTATTTTTTCACAATCATATTAAAACAGTTTCCGTTACTGGAAACTTTTATAATTTCCCACCGAAAATATTTTTTTGTAAAATTTTAATTAAATTTAAACAACTAGAATAATTATTTTATTATGATTTTTTGCATAAAAAATTAAAAGCAACTTATTTTTTAATTGTTTATTACATCTAAAAAGTTTTGCCGACTCCTTCAAAATTACGTGAATCACTATTAGTGACAGCTACAGTTTCCAAACCAGGAAAATCTGTAACGTCGGATATAACCATAGGGTTGAACAAGGTACAGCTGCACTTGATCTCACGATAAACTCCGAAACTAGTTCAACAATCATTATACTTGTACTTTAGTAACCTCCAACGCACGTTACTAATTTAACACCCTATATGTAGCACGATGTAACGATAATATAATTTAATATTATCATCATAACTTTTGTACCATTAAAAAAGAAACTTAAAATAAACTAATATTTTCAAAAACATTTTCAGCGTACGAAAATAATGAAAATGCGAGATGAAAATCGCGTTTACATTATCGACGCCTTAAAACAGCGTTCCTATATAGTCATCATTCTGAAAGCGTAAATACATGTGTTCAAAAAAAAAACTAGCAAAAATCAACTAATGGCCAAATATTCATGAATTTTTCGATACTTACACATTTTTAAATTAACTTATCTTTTAAAATGAGTTTTCGTTAAACATCTAAGGGAAAATATATTTTCATAATTCCCCCCCCCCGCTATGTTTCATGTTACGAAAATGAAAAAAAAAATATTTAGGTTGCAACATTTATATTAAAAAGGTTTAAATTAAAAAAATTTTTATCTATATATATATAGAGAGAGAAAACCACTATTTATTTAACTTGAAGTAGTAAATGAAAAATCAACAATATTGATTTTATGCTCGTTTTTATTTACAACATCAAGTAAAATTAATAATAGCCTTCTATATATGCATAAAAATAAATATTGTTTAAATTTAAACTTTTTAGTTTATAAAATGTTGCAATTTTTACCAACCTAAATGTACTTTTGCTTAGTTTTCATAATATGAAATGTAGGGGGCAGTATAACCAAAAGATATTTCCTCTCATATATTTAACGAAAACTGCATTTTAAGTATAAGTTCCTAACAAATAAAGCGGATACAGGAAATCGATATAAAAACATTGAAATCTTACATCTGACGTTTTACCTGCTGAGTTATTTGGATTTCTTGAGAGGAGTTTGAAACATTTTCTTAATTATAGCTTTGATGTTATGTCATAGATTACAATTTACGCCATGTTCCAAAATATTAATTAAAACATAAGTGGTAATAAAAATACATAAACATTTTCCTTTACTACGTATTAACATAAAAAACAATTTAATATAAACAACAATTTAGGCTCCTAACGCTCATAATATTTGTTATTTAAATTTAATTTAAACTTCAGACAAAACAATTTTGAGTAAGGGAAACTTCACGGTCCCAAAGGAACCTCTTTCTCAAGAAAACAATCAACGTCGCCTTTTTATGATAATATACATTAGTGGGTACCATTTCTGTTAAGTTCCTGGGTTTAATAGTTTAAAATTAGCAGACACGTGCATAGATGGATAGGCATACGTATCCACGTCTTTCATATATATTAGTACATGTTGATCGTCTTCCACTAAGAAATGCACCTATACATGAAATTTTTAATAAAATTAACTATTCTATCTATAATCGAACCATATTTGGTACAAATAAATTTTAGCCTATGCTTGACTTGCCCACCAAGTTTCAGTCATTGATGTCCCATAGCTTTTGTGTTATCACTGCTTGTACACCTTTGCCTTAAAAGCACACCTGGGTACGATGTGCAAAAATGTTAATAACTCAACTAACTACTCTCTTCAAACTACGCCATTTTTTTTACTGTGATCACCTTCTCGGTTTCAAGAATAGGCTGGGGTTGTTCTGATAGGAAATACATTTGAAGACCACACTCTGAAGAATGTTATTATCCGTTGATTGTGAAGTCCATTCAGGAATTACACTCCCTATTGATCGTCCAGCATATGATTGAATGCCAATAAACAAACCTTGACTGAAACTTAGTAGACACGCCAGGTAAAGGACTTCATTTGTATCAAATATGGTTTGATTGTTGTGTTCAATCTTATTAAGGGCATTTTAAGAGGAGCGGGTCATCTTGTATAAGTTTTCTTTTTAATCTTTGGTAAATATGCTTATTTACTTTTTGTGCGCAAACATCTATGAAAGGTGATTCAACTTTTTTAGCTTGGTAAAAAAAGAATGTCTTTTTATCTGTCTATTGTAAACACACCTCAACCTGTAAAATAAATAAAATATAACAACTTGACAATTCGAACCCGATGACTTAATATGATGTCGTTTTAGGGATAGGATCATGTTTAACTAAAAACAATCAAATTATTATTTACAGACAAGTATTTATTTGAAGACATTAATATAGAATTACAGAGGTAAGACGTAATTCGAATTTCAAAATTTAGTATTTAAAAACAGTAATTATTAAAGTTGTTACCGATATATGTAGTTGACTGTATACGTGCACATAGGGTATTTAGTTTATATTAGTAAAGTTTCGGCTGGTGTAACCTATGATCTTCTTCAGGTGAATCTTGTAGAACTCTACAATCTTTCTGCCGAACTCGGGAATTTGTACGGAATTTTGAACGGAACTATGTATTTAATTCACGGCGATAGCATACTATTGTTTCGTCAGCTATGATCGGATAGAAGTACATTAATTAGCATTTTTATTCTTAGTATTGTTATGTTATGCTGGGGAAACATCGGGTGGCCTTGCTGATAGTTGATTTAGAATGTCGACTATTCTTTTTTAAAAAAAAGTAAAATGTTACATAGTGAATGTTATTATTGTTTTGTAACTTATGTACAAAAAAAAATAAATGCCGGGAGAATGTTATTGAAACAAAGGAATTTTTAGTAAAATATGTTGGTTAACTTAGAAACAATAACAAGCAAACAATGTGGTGGACATAAGCAGAGTGAGTTTTCAAACCTAGAAATAAAAACATTACATTTGGCCAGAAAAAGTGAACGAAAGTCACGTGCTGGGTCTTCGTGTGGTCTAGTGATGTAAGCACAAAGGAATAGTTGCATATATACAAGAGAGTTAGGAGTTAAGAGGAGACAGAGTTAAAGAGAGGGCTAGACAAACGAGGAGCGTGTTGGAGACAGGGCCTGTATGGCCCTGTATGGATGTGAAGCAGAGATTAAGAACAGCGTGCAATCTTCCAAGGGAATATAGTGAAATAAAAGATATCTGAAATATAACCGGAGGCTCCTGGCGTTTCTTTAGAAGGAATGTTCATTTCAGCATGTGGCAGATTCATCCTGGTTGAATGAAGGTAATGTTTCACTGTTTGGCAAGATATAATTCCCCCAGAATATGTTCAGTTCCTTTGTTGTTAAGAAAATGTTGTTGTTAAATGTTATGTCATGTTGAATTGTATATATGTGTAATGTATATGTGTAAGCATTTACGAACATTAGACGACACGAAGAAACTTGAATATATACACAAATCATTATATACCAAACGCACTTTATATACAGAGCCTTACACACACATATATATATGTATATATATATATACATACATATATATATATATGTGTATATATATATGTGTGTGTGTATATATATATGTATATATATGTATATATATATATACATATATATATACATATATATATATACACACACACACACACACACACACACACACACATATATATATATATATATATATATATATATATATATATATATGTAGACCTTATACTCACCCACAACATAACAGTATCGTCTGGACTGAGGATTGAAATTTTAACCTCCATAAGAGTGTCACTTCTGCATTTTACCAGTACTTTTCCATTTACGCCATGGCCTTAGCATTATGAGAATAACGAATAATCAAATAAAACTCAGAAGCAAGGTATTAAGTTGTTTGGAAAAAAAATGTCTTTTGGTGGTTTTATGAGGTTTTCGCGTGCTTTGATAACGATTTTCACATTGACAAATAAGTAACCCTAACTATTACTGCCTAAAAGACGTGGGAAAAACGTTTTTTTGTGTTGGCGTGGACATACGGGTGATGTTATAAAAATACCAAAAGTTATTTTTTTTGTTATGTTTTATACGAAATGATACATACTTAATAATTGATAAGTACTCTTTCATAAATTTCCGATAAAATCTATACAATATAATCGTTTAATAATGAATATGAAATAATAATGAAATATAATAGCACGTAAATAAGAGTCCACAAGTGATCAGAAAGTATAAAGGTAGTTTCAGAAATTCTGTAATGGCAATGAAAGCCTTGAGGATAAAAGTAGGGGATGATCATGGATAAAGCATTGATGTGGTTATATGTGCTAGTAGATATTGCTGAGATATATATGGTGGTTCTTTGTTTGCCAAAAGTGTGTAGAAAACGTGATATTATCACGTTGGTCGACAGTACACTTCTGACGTCATAAACAAAGGAGATTTCTCGATATATTGAATCTGTGGGTTCGAAGTTAGGAAGTTGATAAGATAGACTCAGTTAGGAGAGATCGAGAGGAGAGCCCCTTAGAAGCGAGAGGAGGGAAGTAGACCATGTAGATCAAAGTTTGAATTCCTGACATCACCGATCGGCCGGTTGAAGAATAAAGAAACCAACTATGTTTGTAACTGTTGTCTTGTGTCGTTATTCTTTACAACAGAAAAGATGTGTTTTATCATCATCTTGTAACGAACTCTTGTACAACCCTTACAAGTAATGTGCCTCCTCCATCATAAGTGAAGTATCTCCTTCCCCTCTATATGTGTTAACAAGAACCATCCCAGTCAGATATAAATGTCTTCCTCATTATCATCGTCATTTGTTCTGAGTCCCCGTTAACGTGTCCCAAATATGTACTCCTATACAACAAAATTATTGACACAGTCAAATTTTAATCTGGTGTAATTAAGCCCCAACTCTTGTAAAAACTTTTTTTAGGTCGATATGTAATTGATAATTGTTGTGGGGTACAAATCACCCCTATTTGAGAACTAAGTGGAATCAACCAGTCCTATGAATACCAATGGAGACATTCATACCATGTTTAACCGCATGCTACGAACACGTTCCTCTCATACCACTTTAGTGGCTCCTGTATTCTTTATGATAAATACATACAGGGTGACCAAAAAAACGGGCCCCAACTCTAATTAGGCCCCGTTTCTTAGTGTTTTGTCCGAATGAAATGAAACTTTGGTTATAACTAGTTCATTATATTCAAAACATCACATCAAAACACCAGGGTCTTTGGCCTTTTTTTCTCCGTTCTACAGCATATGTTCTAGATGGCCTCCATTTAGCTCCGTGCATTTCTTGAGGCGCAGCACGAAGTTGTCCATGACGTTCTTACAGACCGAATTGGTAATGGCTCTCATCTCCTCCCTGATGGTTTCCTTGAGTTCCGTGATGGTTCTGGGTTTCCCTGCGTAGACTCTGTCCTTAAGATAGCCCCAAAGAAAAAAATCTGGGGGGCTTAGGTTCGGGCTATGGGGTGCCCACTCAAAATCAGTCTTGAGACTGATCACTCGACCTCCGAAGTTCTCTTTCAGTCAATCCCTGGACAGGTTTGAGGTGTGAGAACTTGCTCCGTCCTGCTGGAACCAGAACTTGTTCATGAGCGACGGATAGATGGTCTGGAGCTCACTCTTGAAGGTTTTGTAGTACCTTCACATACCGCTCCTTGGTGACTGTCACTGCTGCGCCAGATTATTCGATGAAGATTGGTCCGATGATGCCTCTGGTCGAAATTGCAGGCCACACCGTGCATTTAGGAGTGCAGGCTACTTCATTGGGCCTGGAGGACCCCCAGAAGATATTTGTCTTGGAGTTCGCCTTTCCATCAAGATGGAAGTGGACTTCATCTGAGGTCCAAAGGAGGTTAAGGAAACTTGGTGTCTCCTCGATCTTCTCGAGCATCTTGACTGCCATAGCCCTCCTCTGCTTCTTGTCTGAGGCTGTAAGGGCCTGCAGCGTCTGTATTCTGTATGGGTAAGCCCTGATATCGTTCACCAGCACTCTCCTGCAAGTCTCACTGGACATACCGAGGGACTGACTTCGCTTACGCACAGGGCGTTTCGGACTCTGCTGGAGAGACTCTCTCACTCTTTCGACCAGCTCGGCTGTTCGCTTCTTGGGACGTCCTGAGTGGCTTGGACGGTTCTCTCTGGCAGCGTTCAGGTTCTCCACGGTCCAATACCTCTCGAAGTGGTCCACCCAGTTCTGAATTCTGCTTTTGGCTGGAGCCTTTTTACATTCGAACTGACGCATGAAACTGTCCTGGGTTTTCTTAAACGAGTCTGTAAAATTTAACACAGTGTATTTTTTGTCCTAGTTCCCGCTGGGATCTTGATATACTCACGGTCGTTGATTCTGTCATGTCTTTTAAAATAAGGGTAATCGGTAAATAAATAATGGAGATATCACATAAAGTGTACTTTTGGAGGGTCACATTGTATTATATTTTAATATACTGCACTACTTGTGGTTTCTTTCATTTGTAACCCCTAGCACGGGTCTACAACAACTGGCTGACGAGGACGATTCAAGAACTTCCCGGATCAATCTATAATAATTGCAAACAACAACTGAATGACGAACATTCGGCAACGAATTCGCTCTAAAAAAAAGCCATTGGAAGACAGCATTTGACAACCAAAAGGATTCAAGAAAAAAAGAACACACGCGGATATTCGAAATAATTTTTTCCTACACTCGGGGGAAATTCGAAACTTCAAAAGTATTTATTTTTCAAAAGTTCGGTGAAGAACGGGAAAAACTACTTGTCTCCGTTGGGGAAAAAACAACATTCGAGCGTAAAAATCCACAAATACGGGATAAAGAACACTTCGAAAAAAAGGACAACAATTCTTGCTGAAAAAAGGATTTTACAAAGCCATCGTCAAAAAGCCTTATTTTGATGTTAAAAAGCTAATAAACCGTAAACTACGACCTGAAACAGAATTCATAAGACGAATTGCGTGGAGAAACATTACTACTGAATTAACGAGACCAAGTTTTCAGTAAGTACAAAAAGAAACTTTGTCGTTCTAAAAAGCATGTTTTGCTAATATGTCTGGAAAAGGGGGGAAAAATTCTGCAAAAGTAAATTATATATTTTATTTTATTGGCTAAAGCGAGTATTTGCACAAATTAAAAAAAAACGTCGGATTTTAATCCGATTAAAATAAATTTTTCACTGATCGACGGAACTGCACGTTGAAGAAGAAGAAAAAAACGATTTCGCTAAGCACGAAAAATAAAGTGTTAACGAGAAAAGGACATGCTTTTTCGCACAGAGATCAAAAAAAAAATAGCCAATATTAAATAAATGCTATAAAATCTCTTTCACAGATGAGTAGTTTTTTCGTTTTTAAAGAAAAAGAGGAAAAAAATGTGTAGGATCAATAAGGAATTGAACCCAGTACCTACACGTTACGAAAATTGAAAAGTGACAAATGAAATCTACTGCTTTCTGTATGAATGCAAACTCCGAATTATTTTCTCACAAAAATTGCCACACGAGGAAATAAATATATGAAAGAAATATTCGTTACATAACCAGGTACGAAATTTGTAAAGTTTTTTTTTTATAGAGTTGGTACTATAGGAAAAGTAAATCAACGAATTGGATTGTTTTGTCATATTAAGTAATTCCATACCGTCAAAAAAAATCAAAATGGACGAGTTTGCAAAACAAATTTTGGAAATGGTGAAATTCCAACAAAGTCAACAATCAGAACATGAAAAAAGGTTCAGAGAAGAGCAATTAGCAATACAGAAACAAAACGAAGAGTTAAATTTGATAAAATATCTCGAAGAAAAACGAGTAAGAGAAAAGAAAGAAATGAACGAACAAATCTTGGAAAATCAGTTAGATTTAATGAAATTCTTCGAGGGAAACAGGAAAGAGATAGGAAAGAAATGAATGAATAAATATTGGAATTGAAAAAATGACATTCAGAGCAACAAAACCAGTCAGATAAAAAAATGGATTTGATAACGCAAGTTTTAGTAAATAAGGACAGCGGAGAAGGAACCAGCACGGCTTTTTCCCAAAATGCGATCTGGTCGGCTATTGATACATTTCACTATGCTCCCGAGGAAGACCTAACGTTTGATGCATATTTCAGAAGATTTGAAGACTTTTTAAAAATTAATTGCAGTGCATGGACGGATCAAAAAAAGGCTCATTTATTGCTACGGAAGTTAGGTACATCCGAACATAACAAATTCGTGGACTATATTTTACCAAGAAAATATTCGTTTGTCGTTTGACGAGGCAGTCAAACTATTAATGGAGTTATACATTCCAAAAAGAAGCGTTTTTCATAAAAGATGGAAATGCATGAATCTTACACGTAAGAAGAGTCAAGACTATACGACATTTGCGTCTATAGTTTTTAAGCACTGTGACGATTTCAAATTGTTGTCATTAACAGCGGACAATTTCAAATGCTTAATATTCACACAAGGTTTGATAGCTACAAAAGATGCCGAGATAAGACGTCGTGCTCTAAATAAATTGGAATTAGAACCTGATTTGACGCTTCAGAAACTGGCTGAAGATTGTCAGTGGTTCGTGGCAATGAAGCAAGATTCCCTAAACATAGAGAAAGCAGGTATTGCGCACATTAAAAAATACGCTTCAAAAATAAAGGACACCCGCCTGCCAGCAATTACCAATGAAGAGGCAAAAAGAACCCTTCACAATATTATCAGGATAGACAAATGTGGAGGACCTCATCGGTACAATGCATGTTAGTACAAAAGGAAAATAACATGTGACCTATGCAAGCGAGCAGGGCACAAGGCCTCATATTGCAGAGCAAAAGTAGCAAAAAAGAGCTATGTAAAAACTGCAAAAATGGACCCGTCACCAACAGAGAACATAAGGAAGTATGTTACGGTGAGAATCAGAAATAAAGAGGTAAAACTGCAGCTCAATTCAGGGTCGGATTTTTCAATTATAAATTTTCACACGTGGAAGAGAATAGGAAAGCCGACGATGACAAAGACGAATAAGCAAGATCGGTATCTGGTGAAAAAAATAAATTTTGAGGGTGAGCTAGTTATTAATGTGTCACTAAAAAGAACGACAAAAAAGCTAAAAGTTTTCGTTCTAAGGAACTTATTCGAGACCGATTGGATTCAGGAATTTGAATTATGGGATTTTCCAATGAGTGATTTTTGTCACAAAGTTGAAAACCTAATGGCCGAAGCCGACAAACTCAAAAAGGATCTCAAAAAAATTTTCCCAAGTGTTTTCTCCAAAAATGATATACAAAACTGAAGGCGAAATTCGAATTGCCGGACGAAGCAAAACCAATATTCAAAAGGCCACATTCGCGCCGCGGGAAAAATTGAAAAAAATTGGAAAGACTAGTTAACACTGGGATTTTAACCCCTATTAACTATAGTGAGTGGGCAGCCCCCACTGTATATGTGAAAAAAAATTTAAAGAGTTTAGGGTATGCGCGAACTTTTCGACCGGATTGAATGCGGCGCTCAAGGACCATCACCCAGACGAAATATTCGATAAGTTAAATGGCGGAAAATATTTTTCCAAAATAGATTTAAGCGAGGCGTACCTACAAATACCAGTAGAGGAAGATAGCTCGAAACTTTTATGTATCTCAACGCACAAAGGACTTTATAAATTCAATAGATTAGCATTTGGTATAAAAATAACACCTGCAATTTTCCAACAGGTAATTGATACTTTGCTAAGCGGGTTGGATTTCGCAATAGGCTATCTGGACGATATTCTTATGCATAGTCAAAATGTTGAACAACATAGAGATCATGTATTTCAAGTTTTTGACAGAATAAAAGAACACGGCTTCACATTAAAGGAAGCAAAATGCGATTTTTTTTTGAACGAATTAAATACCTGGGTCATATCATAGATAAGGATGGGAGGAAGCCCGATCCAGACAGGTCCATAGCTATAAAAGACATGCCAGAACCTCGTAATGCAACTACATTGCAGAGTTTTTTAGGGTTCGCGAACTATTATCAAACGTTTATTAAGAACATACATGAATTGCGTGCGCCATTGAATATACTATTAAAAAAGGACAAAAAATAGGACTGAACGCCTGAGTGTCAGACAGCGTTTAAAAAATTAAAAGATGTATTAACGTCAAATTTATCCCAGACTCATTTCAATCCGAAACAATAGATGATTGTCGCAACTGACTCAAGTTCTTATGGGATCGGTGCGTGCAACTGATGGGTGCACTAAGCCAATCGCCCATGCGTCAAGAACTTTACTTCCTGCCGAGAAGAATTACTCCCAAATCGAAAAGGAAGCACTGGGGATCATATTCGGTGTTACAAAATTCTACCGATTTTTACACGGTCATACGTTTAAATTGCAAACTGACCATAAGTCGCTTATAACCATCTTTGGCTCTAAAAAAGATCTGTCAACTTACACATCCAACAAACTGCAAAGATGGGGAACCATTCTACTGAATTACGATTTCAGTATAGAATTTCTTACATCTGCGAAGTTAAGTCACGCAGACGGATCGTTGCGATTAATCCCGAAATCAAGGGAATCGCTGAGAGACACAGTAATAGCGTAACTACAAAGTGAAAAGGACTATACACAAATACTATGTAATACGATCAATGAACTACCGGTCACTTTGGAAGATATAATAAAGGAGGCTGAAGAAGATAGTTTTATCAAAGAAGTGAAAAAAAAAAAATTAAATCGGATGAATCGGCGGCGGAAACTTATTTTATGTGCAATGAGGTACTGTTGTACAGGGAAAGGGAAGTAACCTCATCTACACTACAAAAGAGAATTCTAAAGGATTTCCATACGGGGCACCCTGGGGCTACGCGAACGAAGAGCCTCATGAGGTCCTACGTTTACTGGAAGAATATGGACACTGTAAGGCACGGTAAAGTCGTGTAAGGGATGCTCATTGGCTGCAAAAGCGCACCCAATACAATTTACCCCGTGGCCTAAAGTGGACCACCCATGGCAAAGAATACACGTAGATGGCGCAGGCCCACTGGATGGAAATTATTATTTAATAGTGGTAGACAGTTTTTCAAAATTACCTGAGGTACTTCGATGTAAAAGTTTAACAACGGATTTTACAATCAGTGCTCTTCACGAATTGTACGCTAGGTTTGGTCTGGTTGATTGTCTAGTGTCAGACAATGGCACACAATTCACGGCAGCAGATTTTAAAAGTTTCTACGAGGATTTCCAGGTTAACCACATAACGACGCCAACCTATCATCCCCGATCGAACGGTCAGGCAGAGAGGTTTGTAGACACGTTGAAAAGAGCCCTGAAGAAGGCTAAAGGAACGCCCTCATAAAAGGCGTTACTACAGTTTTTACAAGTTTACCGAATTACGCCAAATGAAAGGACTCCATCGAAGATGTTGCCGGCAGAGTTAATATTCGTGAGACTGGTCTTCGAGAAACTTTTACCAAAACAGGCGAAACCGCCAAATACTATAGTTCCTAAAAAGAGGTATTTACCTGGTGAAAAGGTATTTTTTTAAATATTTTTTTTATTACATTTTCACCCCAAACAAGGCACATTGCCACTTTGGTGTAGGGGGCTACTATCAGGGTCAGTAACTACTGGGGCACTATGTAGGGATTTGGGCAGCAAGATGTCGGTTCACGTTGCACTTGAATTTCTGCATGTCAGTACAGTTAAGGAAGCAGGATCCTGGAATGGAATTCCAGAGTCTAGCGGTTCTGGGGAAGAAACTACTGGAGTAGAAAGATCTTTTACATCTAGGGATCTCTACTGTGTGAGGGTGGGATTTAGCTGCCTGTCGGGTTTGTCGAGGGTGTCTGCGTCGTGGGGACACAAGTGTCTGCAGTTCGTCAGAGCATTCACCATTAAAATACTTGTAAAACAAGCTGAGGGACGCAACGTTTCGTCGATGGGACAGAGGCTGAAGCTTAGATGCCAGTTCAGGGCCTATCAGATTGGCGACTCTTTTTTTAACCTTGTCTAGGAGTGAGAGACTAGTAGTAGACGCACCAGCACAGATGTGACAACAATACTCCATACATGGGCGAATGGTGGCCTTATAGAGATACAGGATACTTTCAGGTGTCAGTAGTTTTCTAGCACGGTAGAGAGAACCTACCTTCTTCGCAGCGGCCCTGGCAATGTTTTCAATGTAATTGTTCCAGCTCATGTTTCCTGTGAACGTTAGGCCAAGCAGTTTGAAAGATGTACTCTCAGACAGGGAGTCACTGGCCATTGCTATTGGTGGCAGAGAAGGTTTCTTGTAGTTATTGAAGGAAACCAGTTTAGTCTTGACAGCATTGAATGTGACCATCCATTTATGTCCCCATTCCACTACAGATTTGAGGTCATCCTCTAGTTTTTTTGCCATTTCAGCAGGATTCGTTAAGGCATTTGTTGTAGAGTTTGGAGAGAACTGGAGCTACTTCGGCTGAGCACTTTTTTAATAGCACAGCTGGGATGAGATCAGTCCACATGCTTTTGAAGTGTCAGGATTTTTTTATGATAGCATGTACCTGAGCAGGGGTGATATTTAGATCGTCTAGCGTGGCGTCTGTCCGCAAAGGAAAGTCAGGCAGGGGTTGGTTGGAAGGGTCCAGTGTGGAGTTCGAGGCAAACCGGCTGGCAAGCATATTAGCCTTGTCGGTTGCTGAGCAAACAACCTCGTGATTGTTGGTTAGTAGGGGAATTGTTGATTGCCCATTATTTACCACATTGTTGTAGATTTTCCACAAGTCACGATTTCCTAATTTTTGTGCTTTGATGCGTTTTTTAATGGTTTCAGTAAATTCTCTCTTGGCTGTCGCTATTTCTTTCTTAACGTTATTTCTAGCTTCTATGTACTTCTGTTTGTTTGAACTGGACTTATGTCGGTTAAATCTGCGGTATGCATGCTGCCTTTGAGCAATGGCAGTTGCGCAAGTCGAAGTAAACCATTGGGGAGAGTGGGGCTTGCTATAAAATTTCCGCATGGGAACATGTGCTTTCATTGCGGTTTTGAATCATTCAGTGGTCTCATTTGCGCACTGTTCAGCAGGAAGAGAAAAAATATTTCCCCATGGGGCATCTCTGATAAGATATCCGATGGCTTCCCAGTCAGCCTTTTTATAATATCTCGTTGTTTTGAGCACTGGCTCTTCAGTTTTGGGTCTAGAATTTAGGGCGATTTCTACCATTATCACTGCATGGTCAGCGTTCCCGAGTGGGCTGTCAGCATTTGTTGTACAAATTTTCAGGTACACAAAAGTAATAGCACGATGTGGGAACCAGGAAAGGTCCAAAAAAGGATGGTCTACGCACAAGAAACATTTAAACCAAATTCAGAAACGTATAACTGATGACGAAAGACTACCGCCTGCTGAACAAGAAGTAATGGGCCATATATATGACACGTTCGATTTGGTAACACCAAAAGAGGCCGGACAACGCCGGTCCTCCAGGAAAAGGAAAATGACCGATCCGATAGAGATCAACCCCAGGAAAAAGAGCTATACGATCATCTCAGGGGAATGAAAAGTTCGGGAGGGCGGGTTGTGGGGGTACAAATCACCCCTATTTGAGAACTAAGTGAGAATCAACCAGTTCTATGAGCACCACTGGTTTCAGAGACATTCATACCATATTTAACCGCATGCTACGAACACGTTCCTCTCATACCAATTTAGTGGCTCTTGTATTCTTTATGATAAATACATATTATATTTGATACACTTTACACTACCCGTGGTTTCTTTAATTTGTAACCTCTAGCACGGGTCTACAAAAATAATGACCATGTTAAGACTTCTGTAACCCCTTCTGTAGAGAAGATGATTAGGACGTATGTTTATCTGGAATTCTCGGCTCGTGTCGTCTAGTCTTCTCTGAGGTTGTTACATGAAATCTGGTATGCTGAAAACGAATGACAAACTCACGCAGGCAGAAAGACAACAAACACTTGTATCTAGTCCACTGAAGCTTAATTTTGCAAAGTTATGTACAGATGTTTTTACAAATATGATTCATTTCTCAGTAAGCACTTTCAGAGTTTCAAATCTCTTCACAGACAGCGACAGACGGTTGGATGAGGACGGTGGAGGGGTCACGTTTCTATACGGTCTGTTCTTCTCGAATCAACAAACAATCTCTCCCATCTGATCTTATTTCCGCACGACAGTCGTATATATAGTGAGGTATGTGGATGGGGTGGAAATTTCCCCAGCCAATAAGATTTCACCACGACATCAAAAAGCCCCAGGTTTTACGTGGGTACATTTCCCAAATCTGATATTTGAATTTTGATTCTCACGATCGCCAAGGTCAGATGTCAGTTCTGACATCCGACTTTGAATTCACCAAGGCCAGACAATGTTATACGTGAAATTTCCTGTCATCAACTTAACTGCAAACATATTTCTCTGGTTTCAAACAATATCTATTTTGACATGAAATAAAAAATATATATTTATCTTCTCTATCTTAAATCCTTGGATTATCTGGCGTAACCCGGGAATGATAAGTTATCTCAGCATAGTTCAAAAGCTCCCCAATGAGGGATTACGTCACACTTCTGTCCGATCGTACTTTCTATTGGGTCGTTCTCTGATGGTAAACATTTACCTTCGCTAAGGAAGTTATGTTTTCAGTTGAATTTGCTGACTTGTCACTACGTTTGTTTCCTTTTGTTTCCTAGCATCCACATCGCTTGACCAATCGTCACCAAATTTGGTCAAAACATCGATCATGGTCTTGTAACTGATTTAATTTTGAGATATATAAACGCCACATAAAAGGTGAAAGTCAAGTTTTGGGCGAAAACTTCTGTTTTGTTCATCGTAGAGCCTCGCCACTTGGCCAATATTATGACGTCCCGCATTTTATATGACTTTTATGGAATTTCAACTTCTATTTTTACAGAGTTAATGTATAGTTCTGATGATGTATAATTCTGATGCTCTGTAATAGCAATAACCAACATGCAAAATGTAAGCTTAGTTAGATAAATAGTTTGGAGTAAATAACGTGTCCATGTCATGGCGAAAAAGAGAAAGACTCACATTTAACACGTTTTGTCTTTTTCCTTTCTAACGATTACCTTCTTTACCTTTAAGCGTCAATGCAAAAACACTCAACGTGCTATTGATGGCAAGATTTTCGCTGTCCACGCATATCAAATTTAAACATTCAACTCTACCAACTTACACCCTATCTTCTGTGGGAGATGAAGTTGACTTCAACGTTACTAGTATACAACACCAACGCAAAGCACACGATCGCTCGAGGACTTTCAGTCTTACGTGATCAAAGTACTTGATCTGGGGTGGAAGAATTTGAGTCGAGTTGCTGATTCACAAGAAACAAAGACGAAATACGGACGAAAACTGGCGTGTTGGGAGCAAGACATTTATAAATGTATTTACGAGTAATCATAACTGACATGACATAACATGAACAAAACTAATTCGGAAAAAAGGGTATGTCTAAGTTTAATAAAACTCTTAACGTATAGTAACGTTCAGTATAAATTGAATGTTTAACCTATTTCAATCTTATGAACATTATATACACGTTTCTTAGTATTAAGTCGCAAAAATAGATAAATTATAAAATAGACAAATAGATAATTTGAAATTAATTTTCATGCAGTTTGCAAGATTTACTCAGATTTCAATTCATACCTGTTTCTATAACATTTTTGAACACCCATACATTTACAAATGCAACGACCGTTACAAGATTTCATCGACACAATTAATGTCGCCACGTCCACTACAAGATATAGTATCCAACAATTTATTGTTTATTTAGTCATGCATGTATTTTAGTCCAATGTCTGTTAAATGACCTTTGAAGAGGCATTTGTATCAAATTATTGGATGTATATACTTCCGGCCAGGTGGATGTTTGTCAGTAAGGCGTTATTTTGTTTTTGTAGCCATGTGTTATGTACGAAATTCAACATCTTCACGTATTCAATATTCAGCCTTATCGAATTCAAATCCTTTTACATCTAATATAACCATTTACACAACAATATTAATAAGAAATATATTAATACGCAATTTCATCCAACTGTGAGTCAAGTAGTATATTTTGTTGAAGTAATCATATTCAACGACTGGTTTGCAATAAATATTGTGTTACAATATTAGTTAACCCCAAAAGTATTGATCTTTTGTACAATTCTGACCAAACCGAACAATTGCCGAAGTAAAATACCTAAAAATAAAAATTTGAGTAGCCTTTCCTGCACGGACTTTTATTATGCAAGTGCATGTACAAATTTAAAGAATAACCTAAAAGCGTTCAACCTTTACTTCTACTGTGGGAGTGCGGTTATAGTGTGTTGTGGCTGTTCAGTATGACCGGACAAAAGAAATGCTGCTGGGACAGACAATCGTACTGGAGAAGGAAAATTAAAGGCGTGTCTATTACATAGTTAAACGCATGAAACGAAATAAATTGTATCATGACGAAAATGATTCAAATGAAAACGTTTTGGACATTTTATATGCAAGAAATAATAAAAAAAAAAATATGTTAATTTCCTGAAAAATGAATTACATACGCAAAATTAAAGTATCTGAAATTTATTTATTATCTTTATTAAAATTAACAACGCATTCCCTGAACCTCTGGATTGTTACTAAACTTCAGAATGTGTTATATTGAATACTACATGTGTAGAAAGTAAAAGAAAAACGAGTTAAATGTCTGCGGTTTATTTCTTCTTAGTTTTCTTATAACAAATAATAATGACAGTCAAGCTAGACCAGTAAAGCATCAGATTACATATAGAAATAATTAATTCCTTACAATATGAATGCAGAAGTTATTCATCTTAAAAATTTAATCCTGGTCGATATTTTAGTTTGTAATAAATACAGGAAGAGCTGAGCTTCTACGCTCACACTCGAAGTTCTCTGTTACTCATAACACCGGGTACAACTTTTTTTCCAGACAATTTTCCGATATTGACCGTTAATTAATCATATTTTAGTATTTTCTTTAGCTAATTTAAAGTGTGTTTCGTAAAGTAACATACTGAATAATGACCTATTTTGGCTATTTATAGAATATCGTTATTAACAAAATAATTGAGATACATCTAGAACAAATAATGATTGTAATGATTACAGAATTACAGTATATAAATAGACTCATTTTTTAATAAACAAATTTATTTATACCATTCCTCGTGTGCTAGCTAAAGCGTCGCCATTTTTTACTTATTCTACTTTCCTTGGCTCTAATCCCTTATTCCAACTCTTTTCAAATATGACTGGTATACATTAAATTTTAAAGAACCAGAAAGGGGGAAAGAGAACAGAGGGAAAATAAAGCCAAGTGAGAGAATAAAAGAGTAAATAGGAATGAAGAAAGAACATTAAGTGGCAGTTCTGTTTTATAAAGAGACTAGCACCGCCAATTATAATTGTCTTGGTGAGTTAGTGGCTTAGTGATGCTGTAAGTTCGAACCTCACTCAGGCATGAGTATATTTACTCTGATTTTGTCCTAAAATGAACCTAAACATTTCAAATTATAATATTATCAAAATTTAGTTTTATCTTTTACTGTAATGTACGTAATTTACTTCTGTAAATTCGGAAATCTGAGCGACGCCGGGTAACCGTGCTAGTTGATATAATTCTTCTATGATGCGTCCGAATTATACACACACACATACATACACACACACACACACACACACAATATAGCAATTTTAACATTCAATTCGAGGTTAGATGTTTTCATAAATATTACGTAATCTAATATATAAATCTCACTGTGTGTGTGTGTCCGTCCGTTTTTTAAATTGTATCTCCTCCTTGACGGATGGTCGCTTGACGGCATGTAGTAGCCCAAAAGATTGCATATAGGGTGCAGAATTTTATTAGAGGTGTTTAATTAGTTAAAACAATTGCTAGGGGATAAAAAGGGGGGTCAAACTTGAAATAAATGACAACTTGACGAGCATAGAGCCCAATGCGTCGGTGTATGCATGCGCACGATCTGTAACAGAGATGCATTTATTCAGTAAATTTACAAGCATATAAAAGCAGTTGTCTCTTTGGTGCAGTGCGTAGCGTCATCGATTACTGATTTGTTGTGTTGTGGGTTCGAGCTCCATCATTTCTTTCTTTTCTTTTTTAATTCTGATATTCTTGATATTTAAATGCTACGTAATGATTATACAAGAAGAGTGTGTATATGTTTCTATATTTGTATGTATTGGATTCACTCCTAAAATAATTAACCGATCATTATGAATTTTAATTACGTGTATATGATTATATATTTCTATGTATTGAATTCACTCCTGCACTAATTAACCGATCATTATTAATTCAACTTATGTGTGCATGATTATATATTTCTATGTATTGAATTCACTCTTAAACTAATTAACCGATCATTATGAATTTTATTTACGTGTATATGATTATATATTTCTATGTATTGGATTGACTCCTAAACTAATTAACCGATCATTATTAATTTTAAAGATGTGTATATCTATATATATGTGAAAGTGTCTGTCTGTCTATGTGTGTGTCTGCCTCTGTACATTTCCCGGCACAATAACTCTGTCAATTTTCAGTCTATAGACTCGAAATGTGATATACAGGGTATTGAGATTTGAGAAAATCTTTGTAATCGGTTTTCGGCCAGAAATTTGACTGTTAAGGAGTCAAAGTTTAACGATTTGACCTTTGAGAACTGTACCAAACTCCTCCGACAATTTTGGGTCTAAACACTTGAACTTTTAGATATAGGTTCCTTGGACATGGATCTAACTTAATAACTTGATTTGAGCCCAAAATAATAAATGTTCAGAGGGGGGTCATAATAGGGGTCAAAGTTTGAGGTCTCTACCAAATTACTCAGACAATTTCTGGTCTAAACATTTGAAATTTTACATAAAGGGTATTCAGAGATAGAGCAAGCTTTTTAATCGGTTTGGGTCGAAAATTTGAGTTACCAATATATAAATGTATGTATGTATGTTTGCATGTCTGCCTAAAACTTTCGACAGAGGCAAGGAATTTTTACAAGATTAGGATCGTTGTGAAGTTCGACCTTTCATACGACAAATATCGAAAATTTTGGCTAAAACCATTAATATCTTCACCTTCAACTGGGCACTTTTCTACAGAGGGGGTTCGCTTTTTTTGCCGATATTTCGAAAGTCATCCTCTCCTTTCAATTGTCTTGCCTTAATTAAAACCTACATCACTTCCGATTTGGAGGTGCTCGTAATAGCAAAGACGTCCGTTTTCCCCGTTCTTGTCTTCCTTTGCAGTACGGCTTCGAGCCTGCCTTCTAATTACCACTTTTTTTTTTTTTTTTGCTCAACATACACCTCCAAACACCCGGGCAACTAGTGATTATATATTTCTATTATTTGATAAATTTTTAAACTAATTAACCGATCATTATGAATTTTAATTATGTGTATATGATTATATATTTCTATGCATTTTATTAACTCTCCTTAACTAATTAACCGATCATTATGAATTTTATTTATGTGTATATATTCATATATCTGTATGTATCGGATTCACTCCTAAACTAATTATCTGATCATTATGAATTTTAATTATGTGTATATGATTATATATTTCTATGTATTGGATTCACTCCTAAACTAATCAATCGATCATTATCAATTTAATGATGTGCATATGTTTATATATTTGTATGTATTGGGTTCACTCTGAAACTAATTTAATGATCATTAATAATTTCAATTATGTGTGTATGATTATATATTTATTTGTATTGATTTCACTCCTAAACTAATCAACCGATCATTATGAATTTTATTTAGGTGCATATGCTTATATATTTCTATATGTTGGATATACTCCCAAACTAATTAACTGATCATTATTAATTTGCAGGATGTGTATATGATTATATATTTCTATTATTGGATTAATTTTTAAACTAATTAATAGGCCATTATGAATTTTAAGGATGCACATATGTTTATATATATGTACATATTGGATTCACTCCTAAACTAATTAACGGATCATTATGAATTATAATTATGTGTATATGTTTATGTGTGTGCATTCAGTTTCTTAATCCGACAAGGGGATGTGATGTGTCTAGTGTGTTAGGTATAAGTTAGTGTTAAGTTCATGCTTGCATGCCTTTTCGTTTTCAGCCAACACCACTGCCTTGCAGTTTTCCTTAAAAGTCTATGGAACCTAATCCAGAAAGAAAAGGCATAGTAGCGGACACGATAGGCCAACTGTCTACCTCACTGATACTTTTGGCCAGAAGCTGCAGCCTCCTCTGCTATCAGTCGTCATGGGTTTGCTCCACTGGACATGAACATTGGAGGTCCTGAGGGTGTCTATCTGACACGTAACAGATACTAGACCTAAACTGCGCAAGCAAGTTAGAAGCCAAGGTGGAAAATCCTATGGCGATGGAGTGAGGATAACGGTGGCAGGTGTGAGAGCTGGGAGCCACTAGTCCAACCTCTGTGCATAGGCGGCCATGTGTGATGGTCACAGGTGCACCGAGTGGACGACAATACCCTGAGGCAGCGGCACGGATGACCAAGCAGCCCTATTCAGGGATAGCACTACTTGCCCTGGAAGGGGATGCCTCTATAAAAGGTGAGGTAAACAAAGCTCATCCAAAGACTATCTGACTGTCAAACCGCGGGCAGTGGATCTCAAATCCAGTGGTAACAACAGAAGAAGAAATAACAAAACTCAAGACTTGCTCAATACGGACTCGGGTGACAGACCACATAGAAGAACTGCACTCATAGATCTGGAGCTCGAAAATATAAATATCGACATAGCTGTATTGCAGGAGACAAGGCTCAGCAGGGAGGACCAACTGAGAGAAGCAAGAAGAACCTATTTCTGGAAGGGCTGTCCTGTAGATCAACCCAAAAGAGCTGGAGTTGTTTTTGCGATCAGAAATGACCTAGCCAGTAGATTCGCAGAGAGCTCCAGAGGAGTTTCTGAAAGAATAATGACACTGCGAATCACCACATCCCATAACCATAACATCAACATCATAAGCGTCTATGCACCGACAATGACTTACCCAGACGAGGAAAAGGAGGCTTTTTACTCTCAGCTAAAAGACACCATAGCAAACGTCCCTGCAACAGATTAGCTTGTTCTCCTTGGTGACTTCAATGCCAGAGTGGGCCATGACTACAATACATGGAGCCCTGTTCTCGGAAAGTTTGGAAAGGGAAATCCCAATTCAAATGGAGAACTGCTGCTCTGTTTGTGCACGGAGTTTGAACTGGCTTACTTCCAACATTCGGATAACCATTACTACTCCTGGAAACATCCCAGTTCAAAGAGACACCATCTTCTGGACTATGTTATCACAAGAAGGATCAAAGATGCCAAGAATACAAGAGCTATGTGATGACCAGATTGCCAAACAGACCACTACCTAATCAAGACTACTTTCAAGTTCTCCATAAAACCTGTGTACAGCAGGGCGACAACGAAGTGCAAGAGAAGGCTGGACACATCAAAGCTCGGAGATAAAAAATGGCAAAATAGACTACAACTTGCATTCAACTCAGCATTAAAACTAACCACTAATGATTCTGATTCCCCAGAACAAATGTGGGACTTGCTAAGCAGGCCTGTATTCTCCGCTGCCACAGGGGTACTTGGTTACACAAAAAAGCGGAATGCTGACTGGTTCAATGAGAATGGCTAAGAAATTAGAGATGTAATAAATAAAAGAAACCAAGCATTAAAATAAAAGCTAAGCAACCCGACTAGAGCAAACCAGAAGAAGCTGAAACAAGTGAGGGCAGAAATCCAGAAAAAACTAAGAGAAATGGAAAACACCTGTTGGCTTAAACAGGCTGAAGATATGCAGGGGCAAGCCGAGGAAAACAATTCTGCAGGTTTCTTCAGATCACTGAAGGAAGTGTATGGCCCTAGAGCCCAAATGACTAACACCCTCTTACCAGAAGATAGAAACACCATATTGACCCAACTAAAACAGATAATTCAAAGATGGCAAAAGTACTTTGGTACCCTACTGAATGTAGAATCTAATACGGATGAGGAGATCTTAAGCCACATAATAGTCTTCCCCCAGCAGATGGACCTGAATGACACACCAACTCTTGAGGAAGTAAGAGAAGCAATTGATAAAACTAAAATGAATAAATCTCCAGGAATTGACGGCATACCAGCTGAAATATACAAGTTTGGTCGAGAACAACTCATGAGAAAACTTCACCAACTAATAGCAAAATGCTGACAACAATCCGAATCTACAAAAACAAAGGTGATCACAAAGACTGCAGCAATTACCGAGGTATCTTTGTTGACCATTGCCGGGAAAATAATGGCTAAAGTGGTGCAAGCACGGCTAGCCAGACTGGCGGAAAGGGTCCTAACCGAATCACAGTGTGGATTCAGGCATGAAAGATCTACAATAGATATGATCTTCAGCTTACGGCAAATTCAAGAAAAAGCCACTGAACAGTATCGGAAGCTCTACATAGTCTTTGTAGACTTCCATAAAGTATGTGAAACGATTGATCGAAAAATGCTGTGGAAGGTCCTTAAAGTGTTTGGATGCCCCGATCACTTTGTGGGAATTATCAAACAATTTCACGAAGGAACAAAAGTGAGAGTTGTAGTAGAGAATCTAGAAAGCGAACTCTTGGAAGTAAACCATGGCACCAAACAAGGATGCATACGAGAGGCCTACACATAACAGAGAAGACTGAAGTGATGTATCAGCCCTCACCAGATAACAACGACCCGCAAGAGCCTATAATAACAATCAACAGCAAGGTACTAAAAGTTGTTGAAAACTTCAAATATCTTGGAAGCACTCTAAGCACTGATAACCATGCTGACAAAGAAATAAGCTGCCGAATCCAAAGCGCATGTGCCTTCTTTGGCAAGCTAGAACAGAGGCTCTGGACAAGGGCTCGTATTCAGCTAGAGACGAAGTGCAGAGCCTACAAAACTATCGTCCTGCCAGCCCTGCTGTACTCAGCAGAGATCTACACTCTGTATAGAGAATACCTAAGGAGATTGGAAGCCGTCCAACAGAGACACCTGAGAAGGATCATGAAGATCAAATGGAGTGACTACATACCAAACACGGAAGTTCTCAGGAGAGCAAACCTAGATAGCATGGAAGCTACCCTTGCTACTATGCAACTACGATGGACCGGGCACATTACTAAAATGGAAGAAAACCGAATTCCAAAGATTATCTTCTATGGAAAACTGGAAAATGGAACCCGCAAGGTAGGAGGTCAGAAGCTTCGCTACAAAGATGTAACAAAGCGGCACCTGAAGGCAATGAACATCAATGTCGAAAGTTGGGAGGAACAAGCCAAAGAAAGGAGTGGTTGGCAGAACAGTCTCCACAAAGGAAAGAAAGAAATAGAGAGAAAGATTGGAGAAGCCTTTGAGCTGAGACACTATAGACGACACAACCCTGGTACCAACATATGCAGTGCCTGTGACCGGATGTTTCACACAGAAAGAGGACTATGCCAACACCAAAGGATAAAGCACTGAGGCCCCGACTAGTCATCGTCAAGACTGATGGACTGCATGATGATGATGATTTATATGTTTATATATTTCTACGTATTAGATTAACTCCAAAACTAATTTACTGATCATTATGAATTATATGTAATGTATATGTTTGTATATGTCTATGGATGTCATATTCCAAAATCACATACAAGGGTCACTTACTTTATTAATGTATTTATGTGTATAAGGAATTCTATCCAAGTAATAAGGTACTTGTACGGTATAGTACTCATATGAAAAACTTATGTAAAGTCATCGAGTAGTTTCATCTTTATGTTATAAATAAAATCTTTGCACAGTATCCTACCCAAGAAATAATGTACTTGTGTAGTATAGTACTCACATGAAAAAACAAAGAATACCTTACATGGAGAAAATTATATAAATTATTTTAAAGATGTATTATACATAACTTATCTAAACCGTAAATCCTGTTAAATATTCGAGTAGCATGACTTACATATGAAAAATATAGTGCTTCTTCACCATCCAGATAAAAAAACAGATTCTTACCCCTGCCGTACAGAAAATTTAGCACAACAAAAAATTTCATAAAAGTATTGAGTTCTTTCATTTTTCAATTAGAACAAAGGTACTTGTACAGTACCTTACACAAGAAATAAGGTACTTGTACAGTATAGTACCCATGTGAAAAACAAAGGAAATTTTACTTGCGACGTACATAAAAGTAATCAAAACCGAAAATCATGTAATATATTCGAGTAGTATGACATTTACATAAGGAATAAGGTGCTTCTTTACTATAGCACACATATGTAAAAACAAACTCTCACCTGTGACACACGGAAAAGTTAGCACAACAGAAAATTATGTAAAATTATTGAGTAGTTTCATCTATATCTTAGAAATGACGTACTTGTACATTATCCTTCCCAAGAAATAAGGTACTTGTGCAGTATAATACTCATCTGAAAAAAAACAAGAAAATCCTACCCGTGACATGCATAAAAGTTATTAAAACCGAAAATCATGTAATATATTCGGGTAGCATGGCTTTTAAATGAGTAATAAGGTTCTTCTTCACTACAGCACTCTGATGTAAAAACAAACTTTTACCTGTGATAACAGAAAAGTTTACACAACAGAAAATTATATAAATTATTTTAAAGATGTATTATACATTAATCCCCCCCCAGGCAAGGAAATTTTTTTCCATATACGTGCTGTAAATTTCCTGTCCTAGGGAAAGTACAATTATTTTATGCATATAATACCCGTCTTAGGATAGGTAAAATATTCTTTTGCTCAAAATGGCAAATGATACATAGACATTAAAATTTCTTCTATACGACAATGAGAAAAATTTTGAACATACCTGTTATTCTTAAATAACAAGTATGTTCAAAATTTTTCTTATTGTCTTATACGGTCCAGAGCACGCCGGGTGGCCTTGCTAGTTTTGAATAAAATTATTGTTAATATTCTACATTCTACAAAAGACGCGTTATCGTTATATAATGATCGCTTACAATTTACTGGAGCGAAATTAACAATAAAATACATTTAAAAAATTGCCGCTTCAACTATTTTCTTTTCAATAAATTAGGTTTCCCAGGTAGTAATATACAAAAGAGAAGGGGAGAAAAATAGGGCAGATGTGAATTGGCGGTGAGAAACAACTAAAAAATGAGAAAAATAAAGGAAAATATTAAAGAAAAAGATACATTTAAATTTTTGAAAAAAAACGAAACAGAAAACTGTGAAAACTGTGGGATATTTTCAAAAAATAATCTAATTTACATTATTATTATTTCACTCACTAGGAGTTTTCACACAGGTCATCATCAGAGATTGTTCACTGACAAAGCCCGTGGTGTTCCCTGAAGTCTGGGTGACAGCAAGTCTCCCCAGATTTCCAGTAATCCTCACCTCTTTCGACAACCTTTGGTGTAGTGCCAGCATCGGCACTTTGGCGGGGTGAGAGGGAGAGGAATATGGGTAGAGGAAGGTAAGAGGGAGTGGAAGGAGATGAAGATGGGAAGGGGAGTGGGATGGGTAAGGAGGAAGATGGGAAGGGGAGGTTACTACAATTTCGCAGCTTCAATTTTCTTGATTTTATTTTTGTTTTACTTGCATTTTCTATATGCCTGGTTGACGATTGTCGTTTTTGTAGATTAAGTTCTGCATTCAAAGGTTTTCTTTAAGGTTTACGCTGTTTTCAGCATAACTGTCCGTTGCATAATCTGAGCGTTCACCTTCATTCCGATTTCTCCTAGTCTTATTTCCAAGTTCTTTGGAACTGTTCCTAATGCTCCGACAATTATTGGTATTATGTCAATTTTCTTCAGATTCCAGATTCCTTTTAGTTCTCTGGCCTTTTCCGTATATTTTTTCCGTTTTTCTGTCTCTTTGCTCCTCACCCTGTGTTTCTTATAACTAGTTGTGCGCACTTTTCCATTCCAAATTCCATTTGCGCACTTTTCCATTCCAAATTCCATTTGGATATCTTGACTGAAGATCCTGGTAGTGTTATTTAGTGTCTCTACCTCCTTTTCGGTCTTTTCAAAAAGTTTCAGATCGTCCATGTACATCAGGTGGTTCATTTTTTCCTCTGTATTGGCGAACTTGTATCTCAGAATACTGTTCAAGGGCATCATAGCTATGATGAACAGTAGTGGTGATAGTGAGTCTCCTTGGAAGATGCCTCTTTGTATGTTAATTTCTGTCCATCAGCTGTCAATTCCAGTCTCCATGTTTTCATTGCATTTTCTATTACGTTTGTGATCCTGCTTGGTATTTTATACATTTTTAGGCATTCTATTATCCATGCTTGGGGGATCCTGTCGTACGCCTTTTTGTAGTCGATCCATGCCATGGCTAAATTCTTTCTCCTCCTTTTTACCTCCTTTAGGATCTTTTAATATCATTATTATTTTTGTTGTTGTTGTTGCTGTTATTATTATTATTATTATTATTATTATTATTAATTGTTGTTGTTGTTATTATTATTATTATTATTATTATTATTATTATTATTATTATTATTAATTGTTGTTGTTGTTGTTGTTGTTACTTTTACTGACTTTTACTTCCTGTTAACTACTATGACATCCGGTCTTTTTGCTTGGATGGGTTTATCCGTTTGTATATCAATGTTCCATAGGATCGTGTGGCTTTAATTTTCCAGTACTGCTGCTAGTTTGTGTATTATTTTATTTGTATTATTCCTCGTCTCATTTTCTACCTTGTTTGTTTCTTCCTTGTCTCTTGCTGTAGTAATTATTCTTTCGGTGTTCTGCATTATGTATTTTTCTAATCCTTTTTTTTTGTATGTTATTCACATAGTCTTTTATATTGACCACTCTTCCTCCATCTTTCCTTTTCACACATAGTCGGTCAGTATCATCCTTCGGGTGTAGTGCATTGTTCATCATCATGAGTTTCCTGGCCCTCTGGTTGAGATTCCTTAGTTCTTCCTTGGTCCAGCTTATAAACTGTCCAGAGTATCTTGTTCGTCACACTGCCCACGTGTTTATTCTTTTAATTAGGTTTAGACTGTTTAGTTTAGTTTTGAGGAGTTTTCTTGTTCTTCTGAGTTATTCCTTTCCTATTATCTCTTTCATTTCCGTTGCTTTGATTACGTCTGCTTCAAGCACTTTCAAGTATATTTAGCTATCATATTGACCTAGTGCCCTCATTCATTTTTGCTTGATTGGGCAGTACTATGCCTTCTGTTGCTTCTAATTTTCCATACCGAATTTCATTTGAATATACTGGCTGAAGATTCTGGTCATGTTTATTAGTGTTTTTAGTTCTGTCTTTGTTTTTGCAAAAAGTTTCAGGTCATCCATGTACATTAGGTGGTTCATTCTTTCTTTTTTGCTAGCGAACCTGTATCCGGCTTGGCATTTTCTTAGGATGTTGTTCAGGAGTATCATGGATATAATGAACAGTAATGGTGATAGGAGTCCCTTTGGAACATCCAACTTTGTATTTTGATTTTAGTCATGTATTGTAGACCAGTTGTCAGTTCAAATCTCCATGTTTTCATTGCATTTACTATCAGATTGGTTATATTGCCTTATATTAATCAATTTGATTTTTAACTCTACAATTAAGGTAGTATTTCCTTAATTGAAGTATCAAATTGCATTAATATAATAATGTTTATTACTTAAATCTTGCTTTAAATGAGCATAGATTTCCTGTTCTACGGCATAAACCCTTTTCTTATGTAATGTTATGAGTAAAAGTCCATGTTAGGCTTTCCAAAATTAATAAAATGGTTACATCTATAGCGAGATCGAAATTCAATTTGAACAAACGCCAAAAAGCAACTAACTTTAATAGCTATCCTCTTTCTTTTTCTGCTTCGTTGGGATTTGCTCTCTTCTTCACTTCCAAAAGAAAGTAGTGGTTTTCACATGAGTGTGTTAACTTTATATTTTTCATCAAATCAAATTTGTTTTTAACCCAAAATATAACAAGCCAATGCGAACTGAGAAATTTCTTTAAAACAAGGAGATTAACAGCCAAAAGCAGAATTCGGCACACCAGAAAGCTGTATGCCCATGCAACTCCTCTCTGTACCTTTAGCCGGTAGAGAAGAAACAAAAAACAAAACTTCAAAATTAATCTTCAAGCTTCCATCACCTGGCGCACATCTACCTACACACTAACAGGACAAGATAAACCAACACACAGCATCGTGCTGCCTAATACTCACACACATGCACATTCGCACAAAGAAATATAGACATGCACCTCCAAATCCAAATCCTCGTGTTTGTTTATTACTGGAACATATTTTCTATTAAAAACCCGAGTTATATAAATGAATGAATATTTCTTCAGTAAAAATGTTTTTTATATTCTTGTTAACGTAATGATCTGAATGTTTTATTATTTAATCAAGGTTTCCTTGATTTTTCATCTTTGAAACAGTGTTCATGTAAAATTAGCACTTGCTATCTGGTGACCTAATTTCCTCAGTGTTTCATTTATTACCATATTAATATGTACAGACGTCCGTTTAATGTTCTATTTCCTTCCTTCGCCATAACATAACTTTTATAGATGGTTTATATTAATTATTAGCGTGGTTCTTGGCAATTTCCAAAGACGCTATATATAAAATAGTAAAATGCTGAAGAATAACGTAGAGAGAAAAGTGCAAAAGATTCAAAGATAATAGATATACTAAATAAAGTACAGAAAATGTATGTTGCAAAACTAATAGTATTTTTGCGGCTTGTTTAAAAGACTAATTATGTAATGTATTCATTTAACGTCAGAAAAAAAGGTCCTCTTCAAAATGGAAAGATTCCTTACAATGTTAATTGGTTGACAATATTGCATTTAAGATAGGACGGACAAAGAATTTTTGCATCCTGACCGCCAAAATAAAATGTTTGTTGATTGTTCAAGAAGAATTGTTTTGCCTATTTAGATGCGTCTATTTTAAATACAAGGGAGCTAATTCATCGTTGTGATAGAAAAAATAAGATAATTATTTATGACAAAAAAAAAGGAGGTAATCATTTTTATAATAATTTTTTTTTAAATAATTTATTATAAAAGTGAATAGTAGGATTTTTATAAATGCAAATGCTCATATTTACTTCTAACATAACACCGATCAAACATGATTAAGAACAGCAAAGAACATTAAAATACAATAAGATAAATTTAAAAAAAAATGATTTAAAATTAGAGGGCACTAGCATTTCAGCCCGGCGTTGCCCGGGTGTTTGGATGTGTATGTTGAGCAAAAAAAAGAAAAAGTGGTAGTTAGAAGGCAGGCTCGAACCCGTACAACGAAGGAGGAAAAGAACGTGGAAAAAACCTGACGTCGTTGCGGTTACGACCACCGCCAAACCTGAAGTGACTTATGTTTACATTATGGCTAGACAATCGAAAGGAGATGATTTCTTTCAAAAGTATCGGCGAAAAAAATAACCCCCCCCCTGTAGAAAAGTGCCTAGTTGAAGGTGAAGATGTTAATGTTTTTAGCCAATTTTTTCGATATTTGTCGTATGAAAGGTCGAACTTTAAAACGATATTGATCTTGGTAAAATCCGTCGCCTCTGTCGAAAGTTTTAGGCAGACATGCAAACATACATACATACACACATTTATATATTCGTAACTCAAATTTTCGACCCAACCCGATGAAAAAGCTTGCCCTATCTCTAAATACCCTTTATGTAAAATTTCAAATGTTTAGACCAGAAATTGTCTGAGTAATTAGGTAGAGACCGTAGAGGTCAAATATTTTTTAACTTTGACCCCTATTATGACCCCCCCTTAACATTTATTGTTTTGGGCTCAAATAAAATTATTAAGTTAGATCCATGTCCAAGGAACCTATATCTAACATTTCAAGTGCTTAGACCCAAAATTGTCGAAGGAGTTTGGTAGAGTTCTCAAAGGTCAAATCGTTGAACTTTGACTCCTTAACAGCCAAATTTCTGGCTGAAAATCGATCACATAGATTTCCCCAAATCTCAGTACCCTGTATCTCAAATTTAGAGTCTGTAGACTAAAAAGTGAGTTATTGCGTAAGGAAATGCACACAGACGCACAGACACGTTCAGTTTTATAGATATATAGATTTCTTTAAAATAATTGCACATTTAATAAAATTTCATGTTTTCATTGTAAATGTTCTGTGCAATAAAAAAAAAATGGATAATTAACATATGTTCCAAGAGTCATAATTAAAAAGTAAAACTGTAGCATTGCATTCTATGACACACACATACACACACATACACACACATACACACACAAGATTCTACCATTTTAAGCGATTACATGCAAACAATCTGATACTGTTGGCGGAAAAAGAAATTTTAAGTAAAAAGCAAAAATATTTTGGACTTTAAAATGAGGATCACCTTCGCATATAAATCTACCGTAAAAATGATCAGGCTACTTGGCAACGGTTTTAGTGACAGTTCCTGAAAACGCTATTCCCTAAGTCGGTGATCATTTTGCGTTAAATGTATAGGCTACAGTTCCCCCCTCTGTACTAAAGTAAAAAATATTTGTTTTATGTTTTATTTCTTTTTACTGCGAACCTTTTCAGGTTGTTTGACGTCTAAAAACAGATTTTTTTTGTTTGAATTAGCAAAGGGTTACATTTTTACTCAGATTAAATACATAAAGTATTGTAAGACATAAAAATCACTAGTCAAAATTAGTTTCTGTACAAAAAGTAGAAGTTATACATACTTTGTCAGGAAAAGTAATGATTCCTTACCTTTAAAATGCTTCTGTCTAAATGATGGAAAAACTACCTTTTATTATCGGGTGGTTAGATTTACATTACATGTAGACGTAACCACATGAATTTATTGATACTAATTCATGAAAAAAAAATTTTTTTTTTTTTACTTGATATTCGGTTATAGTAAATATCGTTTCCTCGTTTAAACTTTGAGTTTCTACTCCGCCGACAGAATGACAGTGAGAAGCAAGATATGGTACCCGATGGTTAATGATTTGTACACAATTTTGATAATAATCTTCAAATCGCATTTTTCATCACAAATATTATATTTAATAATATATATTTATCATAACTGAAAATGTGATATGTGTTTTTAATCAAATACTCAAACGAATTCACCTAACTGAATTTTTATATATAAAATATGTTATAATAATAGGTTTATTCAGACTTTTAACGGATAATAAACTGAATTTGGTCTCTTTTAGATTTTTAAAAACATATTTTATAAAATATTTTAGCGAAAAGTCTTTCATATAAATAAAGATTTTAGCGAAAGATATTCTATATAAATGTAGTTTTTAGCAAAAAGTATTTGCTATAAAAATCGTTTTTAACAAAAAGTATTTTATATAAAAATTGTTTTTAACAAAATGTATTTTGTATAAAATAATTTTGAAATGTTCTTTTAAATACTCAAGTAAAGATTTATGAATTTTTCGATGAAAGTTAAATAATAATATTAGAAAACATAAATGAAAGGATATTTTCATGCTCGCAGAGAGGAAGATAATAATTGACCATATATTGAGTGTCATCTTCGTCTCATCTTCGAATTGAAAACCGGAAATCACAAAGAGCAGATGATTTTTTATTATAACCTGATATTCTTATCAGTACATACAACTAATTGAAGAAATTTATCAGAGAAAATATTTTACCGGAGCAAACGTTACTTTGAAATATGTGGTAAACTTTCTATTTTTCTTTAATTACTGTGAACGCAATTTTAAATTTCCATCTTGTAGCAAACGAGATTGAAACGAACACAAGGAGGAGCGAATTCTCGTGGCTGGAGATTTTGAATCCTTCCTTGCTTGTCCACTCAGAAACCAGCTCTCAGTCACGTGACTGAGATTAAAAACGGTTAAACAGGCAACTCTCTCTCTCTCTCTCTCTCTCTCTCTCTCTCTCTCTCTCTCTCTCTCTCTCTCTTCCCACATTGTGGAACGGACCTGTCGCCCCCAACTTCTGTCTTGTACTATCTCTAATCATTTGTGACGCATATTTCCACTACTATTTTAGGCACAAACATATATGAACCCTGTCTCTTTCAACAGGCCTGTCTAATTTTTAATCTATGTCTCCACACAGAAACACTTTCCACGACCAACCCGTTTCCTTATACCTACTAAGAAAGATAATCAATAAAACCGTTTTCAAATGTTAGAAATGAGACATTTTGTGTTGCATTCCATTTCTACATATTAGCGACTCCTGACGTGATGGCAAACATGCAATCATCATTCGTTAATCAGTACTTATTAGGAATAAGCACCCCAAAAAATTGCCGTTGTGACGAAAGAAATTCTGGGTGCAAACGGAGGATTCCAAAGCAATTTCAGCTGTTCACGAGTTTGACGGCAAAACAAATAAAAAGGCGAGATTTTTCTGTGGATATTTTTCAAGAATTTATTTAACGAAAATTGATTTTGATTTCTTCTTCTTTTTCTTCTTCTTCTTCTAGAAGAATTTGGAGTGTATTTTCAGCAATTGTTTTTGGTTGTTGTGATTTGGAATAGAATTATTTTTGTTTTTAAACGTGTCGCGGTATCGGTTTGATAGCTCCTTTGTTTACAAAAGGTCGGCCACTATTTTAACAAACGTAGGACGCTAAGCCACGCCGAAAAAACAAAAAAACAAAAAACAAAAAAAAAACATTCACCTGTCAAACACAGTGATTTCAACGTCATATACCTCTTTCCTCACACCTAGTTAAATACCAGCATCTAAATGTTGATTAAAACCTATGTTAATACTGTTAATTAACATTCCAGACACTTTTAAGTGCAACAAATTCGGGCGCAAATTATTATAGTGTATTGATTGTGATCCAAGCTCTTTGCTGTAGTAAACCTTATTCTACATAAATACAGCGGACTTCGCCCAGAAAAATGGGCCTTTAGCCATCGAGCACCAATATGAACAGAACAGAGGATAACGAGAAAAACGGACCCCCTTCGCAATATTCGCTTCTCCCTGGTTTATCTAAGGACAAGAAAAGAATAAAAAAGCAAGGATGAGGTAAAAAGTGGTCTGACTCCCGCCCAAACAACAACAAAACACTGCACACACATTAATTCCCGCCCCCCCCATAACATCCAACCAAGCACGCATTCTACCGGCACCGGTCCCACCATCAGCACTTTGCACCAAACCCGCCTTACACCACACTTAAAACAGACACTCGTACTCACACACCGACCACTACACCCTAGTCCCGAGGTACCACGGAAGAAGAGAAGGCATTTGGCATCTCCTTCTCACCAAAAGAAAAGAGACAACAAAACCCTTCTCTTTAATACAGGGGAGACATATGCCAAATAGACCCCCTGTTTGTCGGACAAGTAGTTAGGGCTAGGCTTAGAAAAGTATCCGGCAAAGCCGTAAACTCCGACGCGGATGTACGTAGGAAAGTTTTAATGCACGGATCGGATAAGTATCCGGGATCGACGCGGGAGATCTGCTAGGGATTTCGAGAATATTTCGAAGAGCGATTTATGCCACATTCCAGTCTCCCTGTCCATGAGTTCGGCGACTATTTGACTGACTCTTGAGGCAGCTGGTTGCGAAGGCAGGGTGACTTTTTGATTGCGTTGAAGCAGATCGGTTGCAACAAATCGCTAGAACTTGAATGTCTGTCCCATGAACTGTATTTTACTCGGTCGTCTATGTTTATATCGTTTCTGACAACTGACATGTGTTGAACCATTGGTTTGACGAGTGTTCCATCCCAGGTCAAGTCACTAAGAGGGTGATCACATCGCTGTGCAAGAGGGACAGACACTACAGAGAAGAGCTAGGCTCATAACTCTGTTAAACACAGAGCTAAAGACTTTGACCAAGATCCTATCGAATCGGCTCAGGTTGTAATCGGCGATTTGATCGAGTCCGAGCAGAATTATCCCGTGAAGGGAAGATCGATTCAAAACAACAATTCTCACCTGATCCGTAAGGTCTTAGAAGGAGGGATAGAAGACAACACAGAAGCCGCGCTGACCAATTTGGATCAGTTCAAAGCTTTCGATAGAATTGACCATCACTTCTTGGCATCTGTTTTAGAGACCGCTGGTTTTAAACCAGACTTCTGCAAATAGATCTTCGTACGTACTGTCGACGGCAGTGGTACAAATTAACGGAAAACGTTCAGAATCTTTCGCCATCTCCCGGCCGGAGTGTCAGGGCTGTCCGCTTTCACCTCTGCTTTATGTCGTTGCATTGGAGCCGCTACTTCGCAGGCTAAGATGTGAGAGGCAAGTTCCGTCTTTCGTGAAATCGCTTTGCCCGGTGGAGCGCCAGACAGAGTCTCTGCGTAGCCAATGACATCACCGTCTTTGTGAGATCTCGGTTCACATTATATTTAAACTTTTGCATGTGAATTCAACCGGAAAAACAGGAGATAAGGAGATTTCAAAGTTTCGATTATATTTAAACTTTTGCATGTGAATTCAACCGGAAAAACAGGAGATAAGGAGATTTCAAAGTTTAGAAGTTGAATGGAAAACTAGTATAGTAGAAGTCTCTTCGATAACTAAGGATCTCAACAGTGAAGGGGTTGGAATTTACTGCTGGTCAGGTTAGTCAGGAGTATGTACGTCGAGGGGGCAGAAGTGTTATGAGTTCATTGAGTACATTCCATAAAAGTACTTGTAAAACAGGCACAGTAATGCAACATTGAGGCGATGGAACAGAGGTTGGAGTTTGGCCGATAGTACAGGACCTATTATATTCGACTCTTTTTTTACCCTCTGTAAAAATTAGAAACTAGTAGTGGATGCATCAACCCACATGTGGCACCAAACCCGCCCTACACCACACTTGCATGGGCAAATTGTAGTTTTGTAAAAACATGGGATATTCTCTGATGTGAATAATTTCTAAATTAAAAAAAGACGACGAATGTGTACAGAAAATAACTCAGTTTTACCCTCAGCCAATAAATAATGTTGACTGATTTTCATGTGTTCTAGTAATTCGAACTTACGATTACAACAATGATCACTTAAGTGATGGTTCATAAAAGTATCATTGAAGTATATGCTATATCAATGCACCATCGAAAAAATATCGCGATGCATCGATGCGTCGATGAATCGTTGCACATCTTAATTATATTTGCGTGTGAATAGAGATCATACGCCCATATTGGTGTGTGTACGTGTACATTTGAGCACCGCTATCGCATGGTTTAACATATAAACTCTAGTTAATTCTTCATAACAAAGAGTATTTATTTCTCTTCTTAATTAAATTACTCGTGTCATAAAACAGCGGCAATGTAATGCACTTTACCACGGAAATATCGATTGTTATTCATCCCGGAAGCAGATAATTACATTGCATTCATTACCGAGATACTGATCGAGGGGCGACTTCCGTTTTGTGGCTGCAGGTTTTAGTCGAGTGTTGCGTGCGTCCATGACATATAACTAAAACGATCATATGACCAATAGTTTCACTTAGACATTGATTGCTTATCCAATGTTTAATATCTGTATTGTTCTTTAGATGTATCTACTCAGCGTTGCCTGGGATTCATTACTGTCATATACTTAAAATGTTTTCAGTTCTAAAACAAAAATAATGTGCAAGTCACATATAGGTGAGAAACACACACACATGCACTAAAACACGCAAGTGATAACATACTTTTATTAGTATAGAAAAAAGACGAGAAAATGCTTATGTGATGGGGATAACCCCTAAAGCATTTTTAAATCTGACTCCATTGTATCAATCTTGCGTGCCAGAAGTAATAATTTTGGATGTCATTACAGCAAATTACACTTTTTTAGTGTAAAAAAAAGCATGCTGCCGGGATAAAATAGGAAGACATCCCTAGTCAAAATCAAATGTCGATTTGTCAGATACATTGCTATTTGCGTCTAACTTAGAAAATCTAACCGACTTAATTTTATATACAATAGTGAGTAATTTATATCATTTTTAGCAAAAAAGAAAAGGGGGCTCGGGTAATTTATTTTTCGACACGATTTTCCCCATTTTCCATCTTATAGGTTCTTATTCAATAACATGCACAAATAAGCACACATTATTCCCCACCTTTCTCTTCCTGGCACCCACAAACACATAGACGTACAAATAGGACAAAACTAATCAATGTGAAAAATGAGAAAATTAATTTTTTTAACGTTTATAAAAAACTAGACCACCCGTAACCCGTTGGGTCAGTACGTTATATTAGCTATGGAATTCATGTATGAGCGTGACACTTGTGGCATAAAGAAAATAGTTTTTTTTTACATAACAGAAGCATTTCTATGAAAGTATATTAAAATGAAAAAAGAATATAGATAGATTTCTATGAGTCGTTCTGTTTATTATAATTGTTATTTTTTTTTAAATTACAGTCACTGAATTATAAGTGGTTGGTCATACTTATGCACTGAACAGGTATCATAATCCTTATTATAGTTAAATTCAAATTTTGATATATCATCTTTTAAATGAAATTGTTAGTTGAAAGTACAGAATAATAAAAAAAACACTCTCCACATGTTAATAATGGCTTTTTAAATAGAAAATGAAAATAAAATGTAACTTTTTTCATTTAATTTAAGCAAACATTCAGTACCCATTGTGTAAAGGAAAACACTATTTAATGTAATAGAAATGTGTGCATTTACCGATTCAGCTTTCCGTTTGGAAATGTAAGCAGACGACTTTAAAAAACATGGGAAGAAGAAAAAGAAATATTTTTGTAATAACGCCCTCTAGTAAAAAGGTCTGCATTAGTTAAGGGGGATAACTCTATCCAGTTTTACATCGGTTACCTTTTTCTCTCTCTCACACATACACGTAACTATTTCTCGCGTACGTAACGAAAACAGAGGGAGTAGGAGTGTTGAAATCTATGAGAGTGAAAGTGAGAGGTGTTTTCTTTGAAACTGCGACAGACTTCACGAAGTTGAATGTTTTTAGCCGTTAAAAAAAAAAAAAAACTACGGTTGATTTTATAAAATTATTTATTTATAATGACATGAATTAAAGATTTCTCGCGTACGTAACGAAAACAGAGGGAGTAGGAGTGTTGAAAAAAAACAAAAAACTATTTGATCAAATTAAATGAAATTGTTTGTATTAAAAGCGATATAAAAATTCCGGAATTGGAATAACGGATTGAAGACGTTGCTATTTACGCATGCGCAACCGGATGTTGAAAACCGGAAATCTGATTGCAAACATACAAGACCCATAGACTTTTAGTATTATATAGATTAATTTGCATACAAATACAATTATTTTCAGTGATTTTTTTTATAGATTAAGCTTTCTGTGCTCATAAAATTCAATATGCCAGCATTAGTATTCATACTAAGAAGCAAGCCAAACACGTACGCTAACTTCATTATATAGATTAGTAGTAAAATGTAAATTGTCAGAAATAAATAAATCTTGTTTGTAATATGTTATGAATTTTGCATCGCACTGCATAAAATGATGGATTATATAGCCGCAAAAATATGAAAATTCCTTGATTAGTGTCCCGGCGTGTTTTGGTACAATATTCACACATGTTTATACCTTATGCGTATTGGCTGTGTAAAGCCTGATAAGGCAACACTCTCAATGATTAAAAAAAATAATGATACTGAATCAATAGCAATAAGGATCCTAGAACTCGTGGTGAAGGGATCTTGGTAATATATAAAAGTCGCGGGCATTAAAGATATCTTTAAGAATCATTAACGCTCTCATCCCCGTCTGGCATCAATTTAAATGAATGGATCTCGTCTTAGGGAGACTCCATGTTTTGACAAGCTTCTGAGTCTGACCTTTACTCCTGATCTGAAATGGAGCACGTCATCAAATCCGTTGCTAAGGTGTCTGGAAAATAGTCGAATCATTCTACCGTCCCAGTAGATATCTGTCTGCCGATACAATTCTTTACCTGTATAAGAACCAAGTACGCCCAAGTGTCGAATATTGTTGCCACATTTGAGCAGAATAAGCTGCTAGAAGCAGCTTATTCTGCCTTGACAGAGTTAAAAATAGACTTCGTAGTCTAGTGGAGGATACTCTTTTCTCTTCCCTGCCACCTCTTTCCCACAGAAGAGACGTTGCGAGCTTGTCTCTGCTTTATCGTTATTTTCATGGGAAGTGCTCGTCTGAGCTCCGATCTAGCGTCCGCCCCTCGTCAAACTTTTACGATAAACACCTGTTTAGCTGAAACCACTATCAATAATTTCACCCACTCTTTATCTGTGTGTCATGAAATGTACGTTTAGGTTACACCTAAACGTACATTTCATGAACAAAGCTTCTTTCTGCACGCCTGTCTTTTCCGTTTCCCTGCTTTCCAGCTGACTACAATATGATCGACTTCAAGTCCAACGTAAACAAATTCTTGATAAGCCGCCCCCTGAAGTAATCCAATTTACCAAATTTCCACTACTGACGATTCCTACCATATTGTCCCATTGACTACTGTGCACCCATTAACACTTATCCTCAAGTGGCCTCCGGGACTTGATAAGTGATGACCCCTTTCAAAAAGAAAGGGAATTAAAAATACTTTTATGTTGTTTTTGTTTTGTTTGAGGAATCATTTCCATTAAAATTTCAGTGAGTATTATGCATTTAAAATTGAGAAAAATAAACGCACTTAAATTCTGCCAGCCAGAATAAGCGAAATGACACATCAGGTCTTGCTTCGATTACAAAGGAGCGTTTCTATTTGAGGATGCTTTTATACTATGCCCTTTCTTAAAACATCTTTTAATATACGTTTAAAAGGGAAAATGTAATTATTACGCAATTGTCTGGTTTATAAAAGAAAAAATGTGCAACATTATAAGTTATTTTTATTAAGGGGTTAAAGTAGCGTTGTTTTAATTTTTATTGATGTTATTAAATAGTGTTGTTTTTTTTTAAGTTAACACTCTAAAATTGTGTTATGGAATAGGAGATCACTCTACTTGACTTCAGCATTGCAGAATAACATTGAACATGAAACAATTTAAATTTATTTAACGAAAAGTGTCAAAATAAAGTCAGATGTAAACAGACACACAAAATTACCAAAGAGTGCCTGTAAAAAATTAATGTAAATACTTATTTAATAGATTAGAGTTGATGACTCAGTATTTAGTTCACTGACTTACTAAGTAAATCGTTTGCGATTTTCGCATTTAGCAACATTACATTGTGTATATGTGTGCGTTGGTTTATCTTGTTTTGTTAATGTGCATATATATGTGCGTAGCGTTTCCTTTCTGTTCCCCTGACTGTCGCTAGCTGTAAGAATGTGTGTTCGAGATGGAAAAGGTTGGTATGTTAATCACTGAGTCCTTCATGACTTTGCCTCGAGGAGAGGGGATTGATGAGCATGCGTTATTGAGATCCTGGTATTGGTATTGCGGTCGGCTTGAAAATTCTTATTTTGTTAACCAGGTCTTAAAAGAGTTTTTAAGTTCACACTGGCTTATTACTTTCACATATAAGCATTACTTTTGGAGCTTAAACCGATTTTTATTGGTTGAAAATACTTTCAGTTGATATATACCGGTGAAACTTACTAGCTTTAAGAAGTGGGGAAGAAAGCAAATTCAAACCATTCTCCCGGGTATTTCTTCTTTCTTCTTTTGTGGGGAGGAAGTAGTGTCGTATTTGTTTTGTTGTCATCGGGCCCTATCCTAGGAATTACCTCTTCCTTTACGTCAACAAGATCTTTTTAAACTATTATTCATCATAAACAAGGCACACTACCGCTTGGACGTCAGGTGGGACCATGTGTACAGGGACAGTATGTAGAGAGTTGATTAGCAAGATGTTTGGTCGCATTACATTTTATTTTCTCCATATTACTACTCAGGGAAATAGGAAAGCAGGAGAGAACTCCAAAGTTTAGCAGTTTGTGGGAGAGAAGAAACTAATAAAGTGAAAAGCTTTCCGGTATCTATAGATTTCTACAGTGAAGGGCAGGATTTTGCTGCGTGTCAGGTTAGTCGGGAGTATTTATGTCGAGAGAGTACAAATTGTCACGATCTGTTGTTTATTATCAAACTCAACGCTCGCAAGAAAATATGCACTTGGGAGGAGCATAAAGTATGAAATAACGTTGCGTTGGTCAAAGAAAAAAAATGATGGTTTAAATATTTCCTTAATGTAATGGACGTTATATGATAGATATGTCATAAGATATCATAGATTAACCTCGATGTAAAATTCACTTATAATATCTTTGATTGGCTGTGTCGAATATGACTATCTATATAGTGTGTGTGTATTTGTGCGGATCTATAAACTCTCGTATCCTTGTATACCTACACTTAAACTGTATTGTGTGTGGACAGAGTTATGTCAGCTTTCTCTTTTGAATCATTATCCAAATTATTTCTCTTTGATTTATTCTGTTCAATGTTAGATGATAGGCTCTTCTACGCCAAAATTTAAATATCATTCCATCCACATGCAGAATTAAGAACGATTTCTTGCTCCCTTTCTTGTCCACCCTTCAAATAAGATAAACATTACACCCAGCTTCTCCTACGGACATGCCTGCTCAAACGCTAACAACCTTTGTCTCTAGGTTACATGTTCTAATAGCAGTTGTAGCGAATCTCAGAAACATACAATACAAAGTAACATTTACTTTCATTGTTCACGTAACATTTACATAACATTTTTTTCTCGTTATAATTTGCACTGTTATTTATTTCACATTTTATACTTAAACCAGTTGTCGCCATCGTATACTGTATCATGCACCCCTTGCATATTTCATATACCTCTTTTACTTTTTTCTTTACAAAACTGCTTTTTTTTTACAACACTCATCAAGAACCGGGAGTCACTTGAGGATGATGGTTAATGAGTGTATAGTAGACGACGGGACAATATAGTAGTGATCGTTAGTAGTGGAAATTTGGTAAATTGGATTATTTAAGGGGACGGCTCATCAAGAACGTGTTTACATTGGTCTTGATATTTTCATTTATGCAGATTCTGTATCATTATTGTAGAGCCAAGTCTCTATTGATTATAATATTGTATCCAATATATAGTAGTGGCCGCGTGGCGTAGCCTAGTCGTAAAATACGCTTACATGATATTTTAATTTACGCAGATTCCATATTTATTATTACAGAGCCAATGCTCTATTGATTTTTATACTGTACACAATATATAGTAGTTATTTCAAAAGTTAAACGAAATGACTTAGGTGCTATCAGCTAGAATCGAACCCCAAATAGTTAGTGGTTTCCGTTTGAGCTATCGTCTCATACATAAGAAACCGTTAAAAATGAACCAAATTTAATGCATAAATGTATTCTGCGTATGCGTAGAACAGCATTTTAAGTCGGCGTACGCCTTCTAAGCTCCATTTGTTTTTTTCGTTTTTTTTTTTCAATTTTGACACCTTATCAGTTATTTTATTGGCTAAAAACAAATTGAATTTGTTCCACAGGTAAAATCCCTTATAAACCATTTTTCAAAGGCCTAAAACTTTAGAGAGGAGTTTGGTAGTAACCATTCCTCATGTACACGGATAGAAAAGGTCCCTTTATATATATATATATATATATATATATGTATATATATATATATATATATATATATATATATATATATATATAAAAAGCTGAACGTCTGTGTGTGTTTGTGTGTGTGTGTGTGTGTGTGTGTGTGTGTGTGTGTGTGTGTGTGTGTGTGTGTGTGGTCACGAATAGGCTCCTATATGGTTGACTATTTTAAAAACTGATTACATATAATGATAGAAGATGTATCGAGGATCAGGAATGGGTATGTTTGATCTGTCAGAACGGTGGTTCATAAGGATTGTGGGGCCTGCGTTCGCGCCTGGCCCCCAAAGTATGGAAATAAAAAATGAAAAAACAAAAACGTTTACAAGGGTTTTTGATATAGATGTACATAAGAATACTTTGATAAGTATGTTTCAACTTAAATAGGGACGGTATAATAAAATTGTGGGGCCTGCGTTAGCGTCTGGCCTTCATAAAATGGAAATAGGCACAATCTTTAATAAAGACTTTTTATATCTATCTGCGTAAGTATACTTAGATAATTATGTTTCAGTTTGAGGAAATATGGTATGATAAAATTATGGGGTGTTCGTTCGCACCTGACTTCCATAGAATGTAAATATGTCACAAAGTTTAACAAAGTTTTTTAATATAGATCCCTAGAATATTGTGATAAGTGCTTCAGTGTGAACAGGTATGGTATAATAAATTATGGGGTTTATCTATTTTATTTTTACTTTCATCATATTTTGCTTTGGTTTTGATACCCCCAAATTCCAAGCTATCTCTTTACAACCCTTCCTTTTCATAACCGATCATACTTTCATAAATCAGAGTCCATTTTCTGTTGGCTATTTTTTAACCCAGTCAACAACGGGTACTTTTGCCTAGTATATATATATATATATATATATATATATATATATATATATATACTAGCACATCGCGCAGCATTGTTCGGTTGTAAAATACGCTTAAATATGGTATTTTAATTTATGTAGTTTTCGTATTTATTATTATAGAGCCAATTCTCTATTGATAATCCGTCAGCGTGGCCCGAATATAGGCTGAAATATGATATTTAAATTTATACCGATTTCGTATTCATTATTGAAGTGTCAATTCGCTGTCGATTATCATATTGTACCCAATATATAGTAGTAATTTCAAAAGTAAGAAAGAAAATATAACTTGTGTGCTACAGCTATATATATATATATATATATATATATATATATATATATATATATATATATATATATATATATATATGTAAATGGAACGTCTGGTTTATTCAAAATCGATAAACTAGAAATTAACAATCCTGTTTTCTGTGAAATTTTATAACAGTGAATCTTTATCATCTAACTGTGTTTTTAAATATTAAAAATTAAATATTACCTTATTAAAAAAACTTTTATTCGTTAGGGAAAATTTCCGATTTCAGCCGATTAGCGGAAATACTTCCGGTTTACCATTTTGAAATGACGAAAAATAATGATTCTGACCATAACACACTTTTTTTTTTTAAATCGTTAAAATAGTAACACAGAAATTAATATTAAATACGATTTTGACTATAACACACTTTTTTTAATCGTTAAAATAGTAACACAGAAATTAATATAAAATAAAATAAAAATATTTTTCGTAATGCGGAACTATTTTCGCCATTTTATTTCCGGTAAAAATGCGCGGTCCACGAGTTGATGACTTCCGAATTACAATATTTCATTATCTGTTTAATCGATAAGTATAAAGAACATTCCCTATTTTTTTAATTTTGAAATGACGAAAAATAACGATTCTGACTACACGTGCGTATAAAAAAAATTATTTTAACAATCGTTAAAAGCGTAAAACACAAATTGATACATTTAAGAAATAAAGCATGAGTAAAAAAATGTTTGTTTTTTTTTCGATACAACTAATTTTAACAAACTTCAAAGTACACTTTTTTATGAGATATTTTTATGAATGTTTTTCCTTTATTAAAATCGTGGTGCTTTAAACTAATAATTGTTGTTACATTTAAGAAATAAAGCATAAGTAAAAAATTGTTTTTTTTTCTTTATTTTTTTTCGATAAACCTTATTTTAACAAACTAGAAAGTACGCTTTTTCCCCGCGGATTTTTTTATATAAGAAAATATAAATGTGTTTCCTTTATTAAAACCATGGTAGCGTTGTGCTTTAAGCTAACACTTTATTTAAAAAAACATAATAATAAATTTTTACTTTATCTCCACCTCCACAATTTTTAACATGGGCGGGTAGGCGTTGTTTATTCTGAAAGCCGTTCTTAACATGGGGAGGATGTGGGTATTTATTCCAAAAGCCGTTTTTTACATGGGGAGCCTAGGGGTGTTTATTCTGAAAGCCATTCTTAACATGGGAATATTGAGGGTGTTTATTCCTAAAGCTGTTCTTAACATGGGGAGATGTCGGTTTTCATTCCAAAATATTAATATTGGGAGGTTGGGGTGCTTATTCATGGCCGCCAGTGAATTATAGTGCATAGCACAGATCTTTATATCTCGAAAACTACTTGCCTCTGCAAATTGTAAATATGCATTTCTTATTCAGCATCGTCGAAAACCTTTAAAAATAGTAATTTCAAAATAAATCGTGGAGGGGGACCTAATGTAACAAAATACAAAAAAAAAAAACATACACCGTGAAATTTACGTTCGTTAAAAGAGTAAAACAGAAATTTAAGAAATAAAGCATAAGTAAATAAATATTTTGTTTTGTTTTTTTTCGATAAAACTTATTCTACCAAACTTGAAAGTACGCTTATTTTTCAGAGTTGTTTTTATATAAGAAAATATGAATGCTTTTCCTTTATTAAAACCGTTGTACGCAATAGCGTTGTGCTTTAAACTAACAATTTATTAAAAAAAAAAAAAAAGGTAAATTTTTACTTTAGGTCCACTTCCACAATTTTTAACATGGGTGGGTATGCGTTAGTTATTCTGAAAGCCGTTCTTATTGGGAGATTGGGGGTGTTAATTCATAGCCGCCAGTGAATTGTAGTGCATAGCACAGGTCTTTATATCTCGAAAACTACTTTCCTCTTCAAACTGTAAATAAGATTTTCTTATTCAGCATTCAGAAAACGTTATTTAGCAATTTTAAAACAAATTGTGTAGGTGGATCTCAAAGGCAGGATAAGTTACTTTTCTACCTAACTGGATATTGTTCTGTGTATGTGTTTTTTTTTTTTTTTGTATTACTGTACACATAGATTCGAAAAAGTTGCCAAAAAAACAAATGTATAACAAATATTATCAAAGGCAAAATATAAGTTACTTTTCTACCAAACTGGCTTATCCAGTTAGGTAGAAAAGTGACTTATCTTGCCTTAGATAACATTTGTTATATATTTATTTTTCGACAACTTTTTTCGGATCTGTGTTCAGTAATACAAACCCGTTTGATTTAATGTAACGTTTAGTCGGCTCGAAAACCAGTGGTTATCAGTGTATTTGAAAAATACAAATAGTGGCGACACTGTTGATTACGTTGTTTTGGAAAATGAGTTAAAACTAATAAACTATGCAATATACTGTCAGAAATCCACCAAATATGCCAGCCTATGTCACGGTCACATATATTCGGTGGGTTTCTTACACTGTCATGTATAGTTTTTTAGTTTTTTTACTTATTTTCCCAAACTTGACATATTCAGCAGAATCTACGACCATTTGTCTTTTTCAAATGCATTGATAAACACTTCGTGCTTTTCCGATCTGATTAAACCTTTTACATTAAATAAAAACTAATAAATTATCCAGTTATGTAGAAATGTAATTTACCTTACCTTTGCTTACATTTGTTTGTTTTTGGATAACTTTTCGAATCTCTGTATAGTACCCCCCTCACCAAAATATTAATTGAAAAGTAAGATTTTAGATTACAAAAAAAAAAAAAAAAAATCGATTGACCATTCCAACATTATAGCAACGTTCGGCTTAATCCATTGACTGCTAGTCGAGCCCAAGCCATGATTGATGGAAACTCCTAAGAATCTTGGTCAGATTCTGCAAGAGTATCGTTTTTTTTTGTTTTTTTCCATTTTTGTTTTTTGTTTTTTTTTTTTACACTTTTGGAGTGAATTGCTGTACTAATAATATAAGAAACATGCATTTTCTCTTTTTATTAGATTTTTCCATCAAACACAAATTGAGCCACAGCTACGCGTGGCAGGATACAATATATATATATATATATATATATATATATATATATATATATATATATATATATATATATATATATATATATATATATATATACTAACAAGCCGCCCAGCGTTTCCCGGTCGTAAAATACGCTTAAATATGATATTTTAATTTATTTAGATTTGGTATTTATTATTATTGAGCCAATTCTCTATTGATTATTATATTGTACCCAATATATAGGAATGGCCACCCGGCGTTGCCTGGTCGTAAAATAAGTTTTAATATGATATTTTAATTTATGCAGATTTCATATTGATCACTATAAAGGCAATACGCTATTGATTATAATACTGTGCCCAAAATATAGTAGTGATTTCCAAAGTTATAGAAAAATATAACTTAGGTGCAATTAGCTATAATTGAAACCAAAACAGCGCTCACTCATTAGTCGTTACCGCTTGCGTTATCGTCAGATGGATAAAAATAGTCTAAAATGAATTGAACTTGATGTATAAATGTATATATGTGCATGCGTAGAGGAGCACTTTCAATCGACTTACGCTTCCCAAGTTTTAATTTTTTTTTTTCAATTTTGAAAAAAAAATTAACGCATCAGTTTTTACGGGACAAGCATCGAATCGAATTTGTTCCATAAGTCCACATCCCATATACATCAAGTTTAAAGTATGTAGACCCAAAAATTGACAGAAGAGTTTCGTAGAGACCGACCCTCAGACAGACAGACAGACAATCTCACTTTATATATATATATATATATATATATATATATATATGTGTGTGTGTGTGTGTGTGTGTGTGTGTGTGTGTGTGTGTGTGTGTGTGTGTGTGTGTGAGAGAGAGAGAGAGAGAGAGAGATTTCGGAATTTTTTAATCATTTTTTTTTTTCAATTAAATTCATAGCCAGGAATAGCAAAGTATTGTAAACGTATTGTTGTTTGTTTGTTTGTTTGTTTGTTTCCTTGTTTGTTTGTTTGTTTGTGTGTTTGTTTGTTTGTGTGTTTGTTTTGCATCCTTCATGATAATTATTGTTGGCATCCGTCTTCCCAACAGTTTTCTATTAAGAATTCTTTCTAGAAGGATATTGGGTACTTACGGGAGGGACCATGTAAAGGTTGTCAACGTCCCTTAGTGAAAGTGTTTTGTAGAACGAACTGGATTCTTAGCATATCCAGGTTGTCGATCCGTGTCATTAGCCACTATTAACATATTGTATTTCTGTCTGGTTGATGTCTGACTCTGTCAGACATCAACCAGACAGAAGAAGATCCACCCTTCTAGGCTCCATCTTCTTTTACTAATCGCTTGAGATGCCTCTGCTAGGAGATGTTTACGGGGCTACACATGCATTTTTGTAGGCCAGCGCGCGCTTATACTAGTGCGCTGACTTATGAAAATGACACCTGACTTTGTGTCTAGATAATACATAAAACAAAAGCAAAACCACTGCACACATAATGCTGCTTTACTTCTGTTAAGATGAAAGCAACGATGACACATCTGCGAATATACGTGGGGAACGCGACTAGATGTTGAAGTGAAAACTCGTCGAAAGATAGATTTACATTCCAATTGATGATGCTGTATGTTAGGATCAGGTCTCTCGCATTTTCCGGTGCTCAAGTGAAAACAAATTTTGTGTAAGTGTAAAGAATACCTGTTGTGTAGTGGGGTACATATTGGACAACATATCAGAAACATATAACAGGGAATGAGACATTTATATATCACTGTTACAAAGCGACGCCGACGTCGTTTGTATAATGGCGTAAACAGTGGCGACGGTGACGGTTCTATTTATTAGTTCACATTATTATTAACAGGAGTCATACGAATGTGAGAAGAAAGATGCGGAATACAATTCTTTTAACATATAGAGACGGGGGGGTTCATATCAGGTGGAGACACATAATACTTGGGGGGAGTTATACAAAGTTCATTTACAGATGATAGACAAAAACACATTTCCTTTCAGCTGTAATGATGGCGACATTTTTACAAATATAATTGATGCTCCTTTTATTCTACTAGCTGGTTGATTGATGAATCAGGAATTCAAGCTTTTACGATTACATTGTGGTATTTTCCCCTCTTCGCTTCAAGAGGGTTTCAACTAATTCGAATGGACCCTCTCTGAGTCTCTTCTAAATCTTCTCTGACTCTGACTGCCCCCTAACTTCGAACCTTATCTCAATATATTGGGGATTCTCTTTCTTTATGACGTCAAAGGCGTGCTTCGACACGTGAATTTCACATATGTATACGCGTTTGGCAAACAAAGAAATTCCTAAATTGAATTGTTTCATTTATACCCTATTTATTTCATCATTATTTCTAAACTGCATTGTTCATATCTAACTCTGACATAAATAATATTTAGTTATTTCCAAGAACAATGACAATCGTTCTACATTCCTATGATTTTAACATGTATTCTTTCTTAATTTTTCTTACTGAGTTCGATGCTAACCTTTTTCAAATATCATTTTCAAACTTATCTAGTTTGCTCTTTTAATTACTGGGGGTCTGTCCCTTTTTCATGTAACATTCCGTCATTGTTTTGGTTGCCAACCGTTGAATACTTTAGCTGGGCAATATTTTTTCTTGAAGATATGGAACTGTGACTTGAATGGCATATTCAAGAATGGTTCATACACAAGAGTTATGTATAGCGGGTCCGAAAGCGTCTACTGTTTAGCTTATAAATGATATTCGGATCAACTAGAGAATCTTCCTGGTTTTGTTCGCCATCTTGATACAATAACGTGTGGGTTTGAAGGAACTGTCCATAACTGTATGAAGGTAGTTCGCATGACGATATACAGTGGAAAACCGATGATGGGTGAGTACAGTAGGCAGAGAATCGATTTTATATTAATAGGTTCCGTATTGTGTTGTTTGATATGTTTCATATGGCGATATCATCATCATCTTCATCATCATCATCATAATCAGGGAGATGACGGACTGACAACCTGGTTATGCTAAGCTCGAATTGCCTAGGGGAATCTAAGTTCGTTTCGCCTAGGGGTGTTGGCAACCTCCGCATGCCTCCTTTCTAAATATGCAATGTTTTCCTAGAAAAAATCTAATTAGAAAGATACTGGGAAAACGAATGCCAACACTTATCATCTGATTCATACGAAATGAATAAATGATGCTCAGATCATCATCATCATCGTCATCATCATCATCATCATCATCATCATCATCGCTTTAACGTCTGTATGTGTTGGACGAGTTTTCGAAATTAATTTCCAAACTATCTTCGACCAAGTTTTTATTTATCCCTGTTTTTCTCAAACCCATTCTTATAACCTCCTCACATGTTTACCTAGGCTTTCCTCTGACAAATGGCCCTGCATTCTCAACATCTATTTACTCCAATAAATTCAGATAAATAACCCATAAAAATCAGATTATCATAGAACTTATGTAACAATTAACTGAAACAAAATATTTTTTTTTTTAAAATTGGAACGTGGAATGAGAACATTTGATGAAATGAAGGTCTCGGTTCGCAATGTTTAGAATGTTGCAGACTATGAAACAGTACACCATAAGAGAGCCGGGAAATACAGTGACCGAAACGTTGAAAATATAACAACATCCGAAACTTGTCGCTAATGTGAATAACAATAATATCTCATCGCAGAAATTTCGTCAAGGAAACTTTGCTGCCGTAACTTTCATTTATTCTCTGGCCACAAATCCGATATTCGTTTTTGTTTGTGTTATTGTGTAGTTCTATAAACGCCATTGATTCAACTTGACAACTTAATCGATGCAAAAAAGATTTCAATCAAAACCCTGACGACATGTCATATTTCCAGCTCGTGACAAACTATAACGGATAGGCTGGAAAATAATGGGAGGAGTTGAATTGGCGAGAGTAAGGAAAAATGGGAAGAAGAATAAGAAGAAAGCGATACAGCGAAAATAAAGAAGAAATAAAAAGATGATAGAGAAACATATGTAGAAGATAAAGAAGGATGTGGTAACGAGAAGTTATTAATAAAGAACATTCAATTGATATAGGAAAATAAAGCAAAAAGAAAAAGATAGTGATGCTATAACCAGACTGATTCAAAAAGAAAAAGGAAAAACTGAAGATCTAAAAGGAGAAAGAAAAGGGGAAATAAAGAAGGAGGAAAGGAAATGAGAAAACAAAGGAGTATAAATAATAATAATAATAATAATAAGAAGAAGAAGAAGAAGAAGAAGAAGAAGAAAAAGAAGAAGAGCGACAGCAATAAAAACAAAAAGAAGAAATAAAATGGCATAAATAGAAGGAAATAAAAATATAATGAAAATGAAAAGAAAGAAGAAGAAGAAGAAGAAGAAGAACAACAACAACAACAACAACAACAACAATGAATTTTGTTGAATGGGAAAAAGAAAACAGAATAGATTACTAATGAAAAGAAGTTGATCGAAATCGTTATTAAAAATAAAACAAGCCAGCCATATGAAACTTGTGTGCAACCTTAGTCATTGGTCAATTGTGTCTGGTCAACCGTCGCGGGTGACAGATGCTGCAGCAGCAGCGATGCATTTGCGTTCGTTTGAGAATGGAACTTTTCTGAAACAGGTTTACCGTAATTGCCAATCGATGATTAAAACAAACCAGAAATGTTTTTCCTGGAATCAAAACTGACTCTGAATCAATTCGACGTAGAACAAATGACCAAATGAGAGGAAATATGAGCTCTCTTTTGTAAGTAATTATATTTCTTTTTATAATATCTTTTTATTTCCAACATTATGTGTTATATAGAAAACCAACACTATGTCCACCGCAGGACGGGCATAAGCAATATGCATAGCATTCATTATTTATATTAATTTTCTCTTGGGAGAGGTAGAGAATGGTTTCGAGGGTATATCTCCTAAAATTGTACATTTTACAAAATAAAAATTCCCACGTTATTCACTATGTTGCCTACATTACGCATTCCATTATTCATAATGATAATTCTATAGTTTAGGAGTTTACGCTGCACAAACATATTATTGAGGTTTGCGCACGACGCGCAGGGGTCCGGTTAAAAAATTAATTACAAAATATAATTCAAAATTGGATGTAGGATAATTATTTTCTCTATTAAATTTTTTTTTTTATTCCGCGCTGATTTTAAAAGTGTGTTAGTATATTTTCTTGTCGGGGGCGGAATTTGGGTTTTCACCTCCTAAATGGTAAACTTTACAAAAATAACGTGTTATTATTACTTATCATGTTGCCTAGAATAAATATATATATATATATATATATATATATATATATATATATATATATATATATATATATATATATATAAACAATTCAAATGTCACAAGTATATTTTAATCACATTCCTATCATTTTATTTGATAGATGCCATGTCTTACACGTGTTCGTTGAATAGGAAAACAAAACAACTCCTCAGAGACGCATATAAATCCATAAGATGTGTGTCTCTTATGAATTGTTTAGTCTACCTATACCATTTAACGAAAGACGTGGAAGACGTACCATAGATCAAATAAAATGATATATACTTGTACCATACTTATAATTATACTTATACCATAATATACTTGTGGTATTTGAATTGTTTACAAATAATATATGCTCTGAGAGTGCGATCCATTTTTATTGAGCTTAAGTAGATCAGAAAATTAAAAAAAAAACATCTTCATTGTATGTATGCATTAAAAGTATATATATATATTATCCTAATAATACACACACACACGCACAATCACACACACACATATATATATATATATATATATATATATATATATATATATATATATATA
>NC_136484.1:72460638-72513138 GCF_053919585.1 Euprymna scolopes | reverse complement strand
TATTAAATCTCTTTAACTAATTACCTCGACCTTATTACATATTGGAAATATTCTAATCATTTCAACTGTACTATTTACAAAATCTATTTAACATTTAATTATTTAATATATTTTCATTTAATTTTATATTCGATTTATTTCACTTTACGTATATTATCAAAACAATTCATTGGCGGGCAAAGCTTTATGTTTTGGGATTGTATTGAAAATGTAATGGAAATTTCAATTTCGTTCCGTTTTAATCGTTTATATTTTACTTGCCAATATAATTGAAAGAATACAATTCAACTATCGTAATTTTAAAAAAGAAATAATTTTATTTTTAAATGAAAAAAATCAATTTAGTAAAATAATTGTATTAAACACCCCCAGCCTTGTCAGCAAACCTGTAAACCTATAAAAGTTAACATTTCGAATGTAAACAGTGATTTTTCGATTTTGTTAGCGCTTCTTGCCGCAATTAAAGACAATTAAAACGGAACTAACTTTATTTCCATTCTATTTTTTAAACAACCCCCAAAACATAACGCTCTCTTCCAGTTATAGCCAAATTTTTTTTAATTAAATAAAACAGGTCAAAATAAACAGATAAGCGCATTTTCTTTTACATTTTTCTTACAATCATTATCATTTAACCAACTGCAGGATACCGTTACTTTTGTGGGGTTGTTTTGAAAATGGCACGGAGATTATAATTTCGTTCCAATTTAATCTTTCTGGTCGAGCCTATTTCGAAAGCCTGTCTTATCATAGATTTGAACTACAAATAATTTATTACATTTTGATTATTACTATCTTAAGACTTAAAGCTTATATTTATTTCATTTTTCTATTTATATATTGAATTAGTTATTTCCAGTCTTATTTAAACTTAGTGCTTTCTTTAATCCGGTTTATAAATTTAAAAGAGATATAAATAATAAAATAAAAAGGTTATGTAATTTAAAAGAAATACACGTACTCACAAAAGCAGAACTTTTTTTACACATTTTTTTCTTTAAAACCATAACAATGAGACTAACAATTACCTAGATCTTAGTAATTATTTGTTTTAATAGAACTGTTTTAATTGTACTGTTTACTTAGTTAACCTAAGTTGGTATCACATTTATTTTACATTTACTTTTTTTTTTTAATTATTACTTTTAGACTGTGACGTTTACACCCGGAAGTAATGAGTCACACGTAGGTCGCTTTTATTCATTCCTTTTGGTCAAGATCAAAGTGTAGTATCTGTTCCTCAGATGCTGCACTTCATTTTCTTGTTCTCTTTCGGTGGAGGAGAAATCCTTCACGACTGAGACAATTTTTATTTTTGTACCTTTTCTCCACGTTAAAAAACGACCCTGGTGTCTAACTCTGTCCCGTGGGAAGGCATAGTAAATAGGTAGGTGCCGGGAAAACTCGTCCCGGGAAAACTCGTCTCGGGAAAACTCGTCTCCGGAAAACTCGTCTCCGGAAAACTCGTCTCCGGAAAACTCGTCCCCTTTCGCTAGGTAGGAAAACTGGTCCCTTATTGAATAAATATCGATTGAAAACACATTTTATGATCGTTCTTGAAGGAGATATTGTTTTTTAAAATAAACTATAGCCCCCCCCCCAATATTTAAAAAAAAATATTTTTACTTGTTTAATGTTTTTTTGTGTTTTTAATAAAAGCGTTTATTATGTTCATAAACGAGACCGCATATTTTTTTTTATATTAATATGAAAATAATTTACTTATATACTGTTGCTTATAAAAGGGTAAAATCGATTTTTCTACCTCGCCGACTATGTTGTTTATTTAATTTATTTTGAATCGTTTATTTGGTAAAGAAAAAAAAAGAAAAACAGAAAACAAACAAAAAACATGTCGGTCGAGTGTTACGGGAGAACGAGGGGGTCTTGATAATCGCTAAAAAAAATAGAAAATTAAAGAAATTACTGAGGGAGATTTGGTTTTAAAAAGAAAATAATAAATTTTAATATTTTTTAAAATATAATTTAGAGAGAGAGGGGGGGGATAAAACCTCCCTTCGAAAAACAACCAACAAAAAATGAAATTAAAAAGATTCTTGATAAACGATAGCGGAGTTTTCAATAAAATTGATTAATAAATTTATTTAGTGATTACTTTCTCTCTTAATGATTGATTTTAGAATTTTGAAGTAAAAATTTAAAAAATTAAAAATGAGTTAACGAGAGATTGTTAGCACACATGGCATCTCGCGCCAAAAAAATATTTCGCTTTTAATTTATTAGTTAATTTTTGCAAAATTTGACAGGACGACAATAAATGTTGATAATTGATAAAATCATAATTTTAAATAACGCATGAGTGCATTTGGTATGACAGAAAACAAAAACATAACAACAAAAAACTATCATAATTAAAAAACAAAACCAAAAGCGTAACGAAGAATCGAATCGCTCCCTGTTTTTTAATTTTTGGGTTTTGTTTTTTTTATTGTTTTTATGACTCCAAAAAACATCGTTAAAATAAGAACAAAAAAAATTTGTAATTAACTTTGTATGAACATAATAAACGCTTTAAAATAAGTTAAACCACTAAGAACTTAGCCAGTTAGGTAGAAAACGGACACTTAGAAAATCGATTTTATTTAAAAAAAAAAAAAAAAAAAAAAACATTAAACAAGTAAAAATATTTTTTTAAAAATATTATGGGGGGGCTATAGTTTATTTTGAAAAACAATATCTCCTTCAAGAACGATCATAAAATGTGTTTTCAATCGATATTTATTCAATAAGGGACCAGTTTTCCTACCTAGCGAAAGGGGACGAGTTTTCCCGAGACGAGTTTTCCCGAGACGAGTTTTCCCGAGACGAGTTTTCCCGGGACGAGTTTTCCTAAATTCAATAGGTACAATATAATTGTTTATAATTGTACTATTCAGAAATATTATTTATAGTTCGTCCATTTCAGTTAGTATACATTTCCTTTACGCTTAATTAATTTACAATCATTAATATCGTTAAACAATTCCGTTTAAAACCGAAATTATGCCACCCAAACGAAGTAGAAACGAAAGTGAGGAAGAAAGAATGGAAAGATTGGAAGCTAATAGACTAAGAGTTGCTGCAATTCGCTCCAATGAAAACAATTCAGATAGAGAAAGACGTCTAGAACTTAACAGGATACGTCAAAGAGAAAGGAGAGCAAGACTGTCAGATTTGGAAAGAGAAACCCAACGTGAAGCTAACAGAACTAGACATGCTGTAAGGCGGTTAAATTCATCACAAGATGAAATTCAAGAAAGGCAAAGATATGCACTGGAAAGAGAAGCAATATTACGATCGAATGAATTATATGAGGTAAGTAGACGTACACAAGGTCAGTTGAGAGTGGCTCAACGACATTAGAATGAATCGGAAACCCAACGAAGCTTTCGCCTATACCAAGGGCAACAACGAGAGGCTGCATGGAGAGAGAGTATGACTTTGCCCCAGCAATTGACAGAAAACGAGGCAGCTAGACAACGAATGACTGCTTTGAGACACCATGAAATAGAACACTGCAATAGAAAAGGATTGCTCTACAACAAAAATGACTCTCTCACTACAGCTGATATAGGAAAAATGGACAAAGTATGTCAACATTGCTCAGCTGTAAAATTTAAAGGAGAAACCCCTGGTTGTTGTTGTTCTTCTGGCAAAGTTGTGCTTGATAGCTTTCTACCACTGCCTCAGTTGCTTCAAGATTTGCTCTCCGGCAATGGTCCCATCTCTAAAGATTTTCTGCAAAATCTACGCAGTTATAACAATTGTTTTGCAGTGACATCATTTGGTCACAAAATTGCAGCAGTACATGGGTGGAATCCTTCTTTTAGAATTCGAGGCCAGGTTTGCCACCAGATTGGGAGTCTTTTACCACCTGAAGATGAAACAGCAAAGTTTATTCAAGTCTACTTCTTGGATAGTCTGGAAGAGGAACTACATAATCGGGGACGTGACAGTAGACTCAATAGAGACATTCTCCAAAGTCTGACTGAATTTTTACATGAGAACAACAGCTTTATTTGTCAGCTGAAAACAACAAAGGAGAGGATTGAAGAAGAACACTTGATAGAACATAAAGTTGTCATAAGGGAAGACCGAAGGCCGCAAGAAGAGCATCCACGGCGATTCAATGCTCCAACAACAACGTATGAGATTGGAATATTAATGGGGAATGAACCAACAGCTAACCGGGATATTGTCTTGCGTTTTAGAAATGATACATTAAAATGGATCTCCGAACTACATCCCCTCTACGATACTTTAATGTACCCGTTAATGTACCCCTATGGTTCTCCATCTTACAACATCTACATGAAGGCATCCAATGGGCGAAAAGTTACCCAACAGCAATTTTATTCATACCATTTAATGACTCGGCCTGGAAACTATTTTCTCTGGTACCGAAGGCTATTTCAACAATGGCTGGTGGATGTGTACTGCAAGATTGAAACAGAACGTTTACAGTTCCTGAGGCGTGAGCAACAGACCCTGAGAGCTGACAATTATAGCAACTTGAGAGATTCAATTCTTAGGGAGGATGGGAATCCAGAACAGTTTGGTCAACGAGTTGTACTTCCGGCAACTTATACAGGAGGCCCTCGATACATGTTTGAGCGTCAAAGTGATGCCATGGCATATGTTCGGCGAATGGGCCGAGCCGACCTCTTCATCACGTTCACAACAAATCCAAAGTGGACAGAAATTACAGAAAATTGTCTTCAAGGGCAAGACCCTCAGGATCGTCCAGATATTGTTGCCAGGGTTTTCAGGCAGAAGCTAAAAAAGTTACTTGAATTTATTAAAAAGGGAGGATTTGGCAGGTTGAGGGCTTTCCTGTACAGTATTGAATATCAAAAAAGAGGACTGCCGCATGCACACATCCTCACCTGGCAGGCCCCAGAGGACAAACTTCTACCAGAAAAAAATGGATCTCTGCATATCTGATCTTCATGCTAAAGTGATGGCACATATGGTGCATGGACCTTGTGGACCATTTAATCCAAATTGTCCATGTATGATTGACAACAAATGTTCCAAAAAATACCCAAAAGAATTTCTTCAGTGTACCGAGCAAGGCCAAGACTCTTACCCCAAGTACAGGCGAAGAAAACCAGAAGATGGAGGCCAGACTGGTACAATAAGGATGAAGAGAAATGGTCGGTATGTTAATCAAGAAATAACAAACCAGTGGATTGTTCCGTACAACAAGGTCCTCCTTCAGCAGTTCAACGCTCACATTAACGTAGAAATTTGCAGCTCGATCCAAAGCATCAAATATGTCCTCAAATACGTGAATAAAGGATGTGATCAAGCAGTGTTTGAACTACAAAGAACTGATGGAGCAGCTAACCAACAAGGCCAAGTACAAAGTCACATTGTGGATGATATCCAGCAGTTCCAGAATGCAAGGTATGTCGGCAGTTCAGAGGCGGCCTGGAGGATATTGGAACATCCCATCCATGAACATTTCCCCCCAATTGTACAACTTTCTGTTCATCTTGAAAATGGGCAGCGTGTCATGTTCTCAGCTGATACTGCTCTGGAACGAGCCCAAGGTCCACCGCCTGCCACAACTTTGACAGCATTTTTTCAACTCTGCCATGAGGATGACTTTGCAAGGGGTCTCAAATACGTAGAAGTCCCTGAGTTTTACACTTGGAACAAATCGACAAAGAAATGGATGAGAAGAATGCGTGGGGTACAAGTTGAAGGTACTGAAAATGATGATGTATGGAAGGCACCATGCATTGGGAGAATCTACACGATTAGTCCAAAAGCAGGGGAGTGTTATTTCTTACGCCTGTTGCTCAATGAGGTTGCTGGTCCAACTTCATTTCAAAATTTGCGAGCATACAATGGTCAGGTGTTTGAAACATACAGAGCAGCGTGCCTTGCTCGAGGCCTTCTAGAAAATGACCATCACTTGCATCAAGCAGTAGGAGAGGCAAGTGCCACTCAATCACCTTCAAATTTGCAAAGCCTATTTGTGATAATTTTAACAGCCTGTGAGCCAAGAAATCCTCTTGAGATCTGGATGGCTTTTCGTGATGTAATATCTGAAGACATTCTTCACAGATACAGGCAAGAAGTTAACAATCCAGAAGCAGATTTTAATGAGGATATCTACAATAAAACTCTTTGTCTAATTGAAGAAAAAGTTCTCCTTATGTGCGGTCAACCATTGGCAAGCTATGGATTACCTGCACCAACGCAAGGGAGAGATGAAAGACTCGCGAGAGAGTATCAACGTGAAGTTACTTATAATCTTGAAGAACTTTCCCTACAAGCAGAAAATATGCAAGAAAAACTGACCGATTCTCAAAGAGAAGTTTACAATTCATTCATGGCAATGTTGGAAGCACAAGGTGAAATGAACAAAAACATGATGTTTCTTGATGCTCCAGGTGGTACGGGCAAGACTTTTGTAATCAATTTGATCCTTGCAAAGATTAGATCCATGAGAAAGATTGTGCTTGCAACAGCATTCAGTGGCATTGCTACTACTCTACTACAAGGTGGCCGCACTCTTCACAGCACTTTTAAAGTACCCTTGGATACTCATCGAATGGATCAGCCAGTTTGCAAAATTACTGGTAACTCAGCCTTGGCAAATGTAATTAGAGACACCTCTGCAATCATTGTAGACGAAGCCCCAATGACGCACAAGAGTGCTTATGAAGCAATTGACCGAACACTGCAAGACATCACAGGAAACAAGAATCCCATGGGTGGCATTCCAACCTTATTTTGCGGTGATTTCCGTCAAATCCTCCCAGTGGTTAAAAATGGCACAAGGGCTAACATTGTCAATGCAAGTTTGAAACAATCCTATCTCTGGAGGCACGTTATAGTGAAGAGACTGACTACTAATATGAGAGCCTATATCTCTGATAACACAGCTGCAGCAGACTTCTCAAAATTGCTTCTCCAAATCGGTAATGGTCAGTTTCCTATCACTTCTTCACCTGACACAATTAAGATTCCAACTGCGCTTGGTAAATGTGTCGGTAATCAGAAGCAACTGAAAGACAAAGTGTACCCAGACCTGCAAAACAATGGAAAATCACCGGATTGGCTTGCTGAGAGGGCTATTATTTCGCCATTAAACAGCAATGTGAATCATTTGAACAATTCAATAATGGATGAATTTCCAGGAGACACAAAGCAATACAAGTCAGTTGATTCGGCTACTAATGAATATGAAGCTGTTCACTACCCTGTGGAGTTTTTAAACTCTTTGGAGATATCTGGAATGCCTCCACACATTTTAAATCTCAAAATTGGATCGTCAATCATGATTCTTCGATCCTTGGAACCGCCAAAAACAACAAACGGAACCAGATGTGTTATCACCAGATTGCACACCAATGTACTTGAGGCCACCATTTCTTGTGGTCCCTACAAAGGCGAAACCATTCTACTGCCAAGGATCCCCTTAGTTCCATCGGACTCAGAACTTCCATTTAAATTCCGGAGACTCCAATTTCCTGTGAAGGTGTGTTTTGCAATGAGCATAAACAAAAGTCAAGGTCAGACATTTAACACCATTGGCGTAGACTTGACATCAGACTGCTTCAGTCACGGTATGTTCTACGTCTCCATCAGCCGGATAGGAAGTTCAGAAAAACTCTACATTCTGGCTCCAAATCAAAGCAGCAGAAATGTAGTTTACCCTGAGGCTCTTCAGTGAAAAGTTCGAGAAATGGATATGAGGAAAAACTGACATGATCTGATTGTGGTAAGTTTTTAGTATTGAATGTGCAAGATAAAATTTAAGCAAGAGTTGAAAATTACTTCAATGAAAAATTTTACTATGTAACATCAAGTAACCTTCCTTTTGATGAAAATGTTTTGTGAAGTTCCTGATTGAATTTCAGTCACTACAAGAGGTAGTTAAAATGTTAATCACCTTATACAATTGTTGCTCTTACAACATCAACTTACTGGAAAGGTGCCCACAGATTTTGGTACCCGAGTGCGCAACAAAGCTCCGTGCGAAGCACGGGTATCTTTGCTAGTATATATATATATATATATATATATATATATATATATATATATGTATATATATATATACATACAGAGAGAGAGAGAGAGGGAGAGAGAGAGAAAAAGAGAAAGAAGAGGGGAAGAAAAAGAAATAGAAAATATGAAAATATACTTAAGCTACACTGAAACACTAATGTTTCTTTCCGAGGAGAAATCATTGACCTAACTGCACTACACGTATTAAGCACTATTGAAAAAAAGACTGAAAATATGTATATACATGATATTTTATACAAGTCTTTCCTAAAGAATTACAACGATGAATTATGTTTCGAGAGTGTTTGCACTAATACTCAGATTTTTTTAAACTTTCCACTTTCAAAGGTTTTCTTTTCACCGATTGATTCGTTATCTATAATATAAATCTTACCTGTCTGTTTAAATGTATGTATGTATGTATGTATGTATGCCTTAAACTTTCGACAGAGACGACGGATTTTCACAAGATCGTTTTGAATCTCGACTCTTCGGACGACAAATATCGAAAATTTGGCCAAAAACATTCCTTCACCCTCAACTGGGTACTTTTCTTCAGGGATGGGTCGCTTTTTTTCGCCGATATTTTCGAAAGTCACCCCTCTTTTCGATTGTCTAGCCTTAATTTAAACCTACGTTACTTCCGGTTTGGCGATGGGCGCATCAGCAAACACATCACGTTTTTATTTTCACATTCTTTTCCTTCCTTCGCGGTACGGATTCGAGCCTGCCTACCTACTACCATTTTCTTCTTTTTTTTTTTTTTGCTCAACACACACCTTGATACACCCGGGCAACGCCGGGAACCCAGCCTAGTTTTCTATAAGTATTAGTGCGAACACTGGCGAAGCTAATTCTTCTTGCCATTATTTGACAGAGAATGTACACTATTATTTAATAATACACACTAAAAAAAAAAAAACATTTGCAAATGATATCAGACATATTGTGGCATTTGTTAATAATACATTGGTGGATTTGTTCCCGAAAGTTCGCAACGGTTCTCCGTGTCGTCTCTAATGGAATTGCGTCGATTTTCATTTCTGATCTTTTCCTTTAAACCCTCAAGCGTTGGGTAGGTGCCAGAAAATCTTTTTTTATGATATCTCCAAATGAAAATGTACCAAGGGCTTAAATCTAGTTACCTGGTTGGTCATCCCACATTTCTCTTTAAATAGATCAAATGCCTAAGTTGATATTTGAAAGCAGAAAACAGTAGTCTTCGCTTCCTTTAGACTTTTAAAGCTTATATAGGGTTTTACTAATCATGTACGACAAAATGGCACGATAAATGTACGGCAAAGCATGACTTTACTGATTTTCTATTCATGTGATATTTAGACACGTTATTTGAGTAACTTGGGATTCTTATTTTAAGACTAACAATTAGCAACCGATTTTAATTTAGACGGACTGACATTTTGTTTTTCTTTTTTTTCTGCTAAAAACACTTTGTAAAGAAATAAAGAATTTTTTCAGACTGACGGGCCGAGATTTGGAGGAATTGAATAATTTGTTGATATATTTACTTTTCATTGTCATGTCTAGTGCTCTGAAATTCACAGCTCTACAATTGGATCCAGTGTGTCTGAGATCATCAGAGGAGGACCACGACACGCTGTTTTAGGCTTCTTACAGTGTATAGCCATGATGAGCCCCCTCCTCTCTTCACTGGTGCAACTTGTTTTACTGCCTGATGGTGTGCAGTACCACTACTTGCCTATTGTCTCCTTTTAGGACTTCCTTCTAATGTCATCATCCCTCTCTAGCCATATAAATAGCAACGCTTTTTCTGCTGTTCTTCTTTGCACATCTTCTTTCAATTGTTTGGTCTCATTATGAGAGTAATCCAGTTCTTGTTTGAAAAGGTGCAGAAACGTTCGATCGACATATCCTCTCGCTCCAAACCCCAAATGACTGAAACTTACTTTCTACCATTGTTCTTCACATCTTTCAATCAAGCTCTGATATCTCCTTTCTTTCCTCTTCCCTGCGGCATCAAAATTTGACCCCCAAGGTACAGTTAGTTTTAATAGATTGACCACTTTCTTTTTCTCATCCCATGATACAATGTCAGGTGTTTTCAGTGTCGCTACAATGGAAAACAAGAAATTTATCAAAATCCGAAGCAATTTTCTACTTGCCACTCCATCTTTTATCAGCTTGCTTCACTCAACCTCCTCGCGATCTTTTTTACTTTTCTCTTGTTTTTTTTTTTAAATTTAATATTTCATTCTGTGATAGCTTTCCGCCATTCATCAAGTTTCTTTTCCAACGCATCAATGATCACTTTGAGAATTTAGTTGTGTCTCCATGTAAACCTACTACATTTTAGACTAAGCTCGCAGTGTGACAGGATGCTACCCACATTTGTACCTACTGTCATTTGTCACCGACAACCTAACGAGGTTTACTGGTGAAGGCATCGCATCATAGGTTGACCTGATCTAAAAACTGGTTCTTGCTGACTCCTACTTCCATAACTCCATCCATGTTAGTTTTCTTTCAACGACCGCTTCTTGTCATGCCAAACATTTACATTGCTGCACACAACCCACTAGGTGCAATCTATAATTCTATAACCTCATAACTCATTAGTGGCCAAAGCACAGAGACCAAATTGCAGGCACCATAGCTTTAACTTCCCCGACAATATGGATTGTTCGATGTTCAGAGTCCTTTTACTGTATAATTGTAAATTTGAACTTCTTGACTCCTGATAGGTTACCGTGCAATAACCGCCCAAATCTTTTTACCGATTCACATCCACGGCGATTGTAAACCTGACTTCTTTCTGGATACTTTTTCTGAAGATGCAGCTGCGAGATATTTTGGCTTTAAACTACACCCGTGACCATTTCATAATACTGTCAAGTCGTTTGAGCACCCGTTTTGAGACTTTTTCTGGTTTTGAAACCACCGTAATACAAGAACTCAAATTCATATATATATATATATATATATATATATATATATATATATATATATATATACTCAAAGCCAGCAAGCCGCATCAATAAAATGCACCAAAGGTTATCACAGTTAATGACAATGTCACTTTCATAAACACACACACACACACACACACACACACAGATACACACACACACACACACACACACACACGCACACAAACATATATATATATCCGTATGCTAGAACGTTTTAATTTTAAATTCTTTGCAATTATGCAAAATGTACAAACTATGCATGAATAAAATTCAGCTAATAAGAAAGCATAAAAATTCATAAGTACATAATTAACGTTCGTTTTTCCAAGAAATATGTAAATTAGTTAACCTTCATGTAGTCTCTCGCGTATTCATGACTTAGATATCTGACTTGTGAACTGGTGAATGATTTAGATGTTTTAATATGAGAGATTATATATGATCTACATACATTAGTTAGAAATAATTAAAATTAAAAATTTACTTTATAAAATTCACTAATCCGTAGATAAGCGGTCAGAACTTATTTCGAAAAGAAGTACAATGAATTTGATTGGTCTAACTAATCTTGCATAGGCAAATATCCCTATATTTAGTATTATGACTTTATCAATGTTATAGGATAATACAATTGGAAGCTAATAAATTTATGAAAAAATTAATTCTATCTCGAAAAAAAAAATTATACCAGAGTAATTTCAAATTAAACAGGTCTACAGTATGAAATTAGAAGAATTAGAGTTACTAGCGGGACCTGTTGGAATTCCACAGCGGCAGCTGTTATATGTAATATATTGCTGCTGGGAATTCTGTGGACTTTCAGCGTTAATAGAGACCCCGCGATATTATTGTAGCCCTTTTGTTACAGCTGTAAAAATATCTATCTAAGTAGTACGGTTAATGTAGTATCAGAATATATCTGGTTATAATGTTACCTTATAGGAGTCTGTAACATATTTCTATTGTATGAACGCCCGGTGCGAACGGAATATAATAAATAGGATCTCGCGATCGAATAATTTATACTCTGGAAACCTTTACACACATACGTAGGTACGTTAAAAGTATTTTAGTATACAGATTCCTTCTTATGGGATAGGATCGATTTATATAAGAATTAAATCAGATTAGTAAATCTAGGTATGCGATTTAGGAGATTTATCTCCCTTGATTTTAGGAGAGTTCCATTATCATATTCTAGTCAAATCTGTATTTATGGATCGTTATGTTTCAAAATTTATTGCATGAATACAATATGAAAATTGCTCTCTTTATTATTTCTGCATCCATAGGTATTTTCTGTTTAAATTATTTCTTTTTTTTTTTGTTTTGTTTTTAATAAGCATCTTGTATTAAAATGTAATAGTTGGTAGAATTTTTATTAACTGTAACTATATGTTGTCTTGATGTAATGAATATGAGTACGTATTTGTTCTTTCTCCTTACATAATTTTGATTGACAGGTTAAGCCATAAGTACTGACTAGTTGAGCCATCTAGGGACAGACGTCGAACGGTACGCAAGATAGGAACACCAGCTTCGACTACGACACTCGTGCAGTAGAGCGACTCACCAGATTATTACTCGAAACAGTAGCAAAGCCTACTCAGCTACTTCAAAGGATATGTATCCGTATCGCAGGATATATTAGTACTTTAATAGATGGAACGGGATTTTTTGAAAATATATACATTGTCCTCTTGAATACAAATATATCTAGCCATAAAAAAGACTTTTATATTAAAAAACAAACAAAATAACGTTTCTAGATTTTGTTGGATATTTCTGCGTTATGGCTTTATTGTCCACAATTCATCTTCATCAAATATCTTACCAACTGAAACAGTTTCAATTCAAATTTCAATGCCTGAGGAAACCGAATTTCGAACAAGATCGCAGCTGAAATATGTAAGCAAATATGTAGTTAATAATGAGTGTATAAATAAAGGAATATATATATATATATATATATATATATATATATATATATATATATATATATATATATATATATATATATATATATATATATATATAGGCGTTTCCCGGTCGTAAAACACGCTTAAATATGATGTTTTGATTTATTCAGACTTTGTATTTATTATTACAGAGACAATTCTCTATTAATTACTATATTTTACTCAATATATAGTAACGACAGCCCGGCGTTGCCCGGTCGTAAAATTCGCTTCAATATGGTATTTTATATTATGCAGATGTTATTATTTTTTATTTTAAATCAATAGTCTGTTGATTATTATATTGTACCCAATATATAGTGATTTCAAAAGTTTAAAAAATATGACTTGAGTGTCATCAGCTTTAATTAAAACCAAAACATGCAACGTTCCAGCATTATTCGTTACCATTTGAGCTAAGTCAAAGCTACCAAAACTTTAAAAATTAACGTAGTTAAATGAATAAATGTATATTTGCACATGCGTAGAAGGTATATGCTTAATCAATTTACGTCTACCAAGTTTCAATTCTTCAATTTTGACACCTTAGCAGCTATTTTTCCAGATATAAATCAAATCTAATTTGTAAGCGTTCTTGAAGTATGTGCTATCGGCTTTTCCTTGCCGACGGGCATTATATGTAATATATCTTCTCCAATGCCGTATGAAATGGCTTCGGTCGCTACGATTATATCCAACTTTGAATTATAGTGTGTCCGAAAAAGATATTATGTTAATGTATCTTCAATCTTTTCGAATGCCGGCTGGCAATCGGGAGTCCCAGACTTTTTCTTTCTTTAATCGTTCGTTTAGCGGTGCGTGCACATTCTTAATGAAAGCCTGATAGTTGTTTGCTAATCCCAGGAAGTTTTAAAGAGCTTCTACATTATCGAGGACCGGCATGTCTCTAATGGCATTAGTTCGTCTTCCATTGTAGTCAATAACATGATCGAGATATCTAATCTCATTCATGAAAAAATCGTACTTCGATCTCTTCACCATAAATCCGTATTCTTGAATTCTTTTGAAAACTCTCCATATATGATTCCGACGTTGTTCTGAAGATTCACCCATGACGGCCAAGTCTAACACCCAGTGGTATTAGGGTCACACTCTGTTAACTAACTGGTGAAAATCTAGGAAAAAGCTGGTTGTCGTCTGATCATATCTGCGTTGGAATCTGTGATAAGCAAGGACGACTCAAACTCGGAACCGTAAATCCATTTTTGCGCATGTGCAACTGCCATTCATTCGAGTGTCTGAGAAAAACTTTCTCCGGCTACGTATGTGACCGCTGAGCTTTGCTTCTCTCGTTATGAGGAGTTAACGTATAGGAAAACTTCGATCCTCGTGGACTCCGTGCACTCAACGATTCACTCAACAACAAGAACAATAACAACAATAAACAACAGCAGACTACATGTACACAATGAAAGGATGAAATAAATATTACTTTTAAAATAAGCAAGACAAATACCTGCAGACTAACGACGATCAAATAAAAATCATTTACGGGGCTTTATTATAGGCCATTACATCGATTAATGCACGAAGCGTGCAACAATAAATCAATGATGCTTACGTAATGCAATTGACGTAATTAGAAATTGACGCAATTAAAGTATTTGTTTCCAAATTGCTGAAATTGATATCAAGGAACGAGGAAGTAATATTTGTCGTAGTAATTTGTTACTTATTTCGTCCCGGATGTTTAGCAATGTTTGCAGAAAGAAGGATAAACATGCATCTAACCGTACCAAATCCTTTTATGGCTATTAAATTAGTGGAACAAAAGAGATGGAGCGGTGAATACGCATACACGCACACACACAAATATACATATATCATATTATATTTATTTTAGTTCCTCTGTTTGTCCGTCTCACTTTTTCGCGAAAACTATTGAGCCAATCTGCTGAAACTTTATTTGAACCTTTGTTATGATAAGGTGCAGCGAACGAAATATCACGGTATCCATTTGATGCAAAGATAAAGATTAGTCATCATAATACCACATTTACTCGAGAAGTTTGACATAAAGCATTCATTTTAAACCAACGGGCTATAAAAATTTGCCCGTTTTAACGAGCCAAAAGCTCTAGTATATATAGATATATATGATGAAACTTATAGAAATAATATTCCTACGGGATGGAAAATGAAATAAGAAAAGCCAAAATTATTTATATATTCATCAACGTTTCGCCTTACTTCAAAACTTCCTCGGGATAATTGATGTGAAGAAAATCATCTCAATAGTATTTTGAAATAAAGACGAAACATTCACGAATATATAAATAATTTTGTTTTTTTCCTTTTTTATTTTTATAAATAGACACTACACACGAAAATGTATAAAGCAATTAAACTACATAGAATTTTTCAGATTTCATCCTTGTAAGTTTTTTTTTTTTTAATTATTATTACATTTTCACCCCAAACAAGGCAAATTGCCACTTTGGTGTAGGGGGCTACTATCAGGGGCAACAACTACTGGGGTACTATGTACGGATTCGGGCAGCAAGGTGTCGGTTCACGTTACACTTGAACTTCTGCACGTCAGTACTGTTGGGGAAGCAGGGACCTGGAATGGAATTCCAGAGTTTAGCGGTTCTGGGGAAGAAACTATTGGAGTAAAAAGATCTTTTACATCTAGGGATCTCTACAGTGTGGGGGTGGGATTTAGCAGCCTGTCGGGTTTGTCGAGGGTGCTCACGTCGTGGGGGCACAAGTGATTGCAGTTCGTCAGAGCATTCACCACTAAAATACTTGTCAGACTAAAGTACTCGTCAGACTAAAATGCATAGAATTCATGTTACAAGATGCTTTTATGTTTACACCTGGAATTTAGTTTAGTTTGCGAACAATTCGGATTCATTGCTCACGGGTTAATCTTACACTATCCAATGGCAGATCTTCTCTCGGACAAAGGTTCGACCGACTCTCATCTCTTCCGTCTTTATTTTGTTCTGAAGAAGAGGGACTCACCTTTTTTCATTTTGGAGAATGTGTCGAATGAAAAAGTGACCTTGTTTTAACATTTACTTGCTTGGAGTTCTTATTTATTTTTATTTAAGTTTTGGATTAGTTTAGTTTTTTAATAATAATCATAAAAAAATGCATTAGTATCCAAAAGTAAAGTTTATTCTGTGTATACAATTGTTTATTATTTCACTTCTACAGTTTAATAGGTTTGAGGGGCCTTTACAGGTTAGAATTTCATATTCCTCATTCTGATAAAATCCACACGGATCGTCTAAATTTCTATATGTACTGGCTTATTGTACTATTTTCCACTTGATAATTGGAGAACGTACGGTGTTTTTAACTCGCAGTAATGGGATGATAGTACTGTGTTTATTCAGTTTATTTTATTATTGAATGTGCTTCTATGCTTATAATATTTGGTTTTAAAACCAAGGGAGGTCATGCCCATGTGGTATTCTTATTACGGTTTTCTTAGGCAAATATTGTGGCTTTATAAATAATGCTTTTGATTAGGCATATATTTTGTAGTTGCCAAAGTGCACGGGTTCTATAATTGCATCTTTTATTTTCATTATTTAGTTTCTTATTTCTATTAAGGTGACTGCTATTCGAGTTTAGGTTATTATTAGTGACTAGATGTTTGTCTGTCTTATTGTTATTTTCATTGTTACCATATTGACCCCTTTTTTAAAAAAATTCCAACTGGTCTTATTTAGTATTTTGTTATTATGTGCCTTGATTATCCTTAAGTTTTCGCAATAAATGTAGGATAGTTTAAGATTAGTTTATCAAAAATTGTGTGTAAGGAAAAGTTTTTCGATGATAAAACCTTTTTGTGAATGTTTAATCAAATTTGTATATCATAAAAGTGTTTATGAATACAATGCTTTTTTAGCATTATATCATGTTAAATTAAGAGCTCTAGTCGTAGTATACACTATCGAGGCACTATATAAACCTTTATGCGAACTTAAAGAATTATATATATATATATATATATCAAGTTATGTATGTGTATATGTTTATATATTTATATGTAAAAGATTCATTCCTAAACTAATTAACTGATCATTATCAATGTTAAAACACAACTGCAAATAAATAAAGGGTCGTAATGTGAGATATATTCAGTTTAATTTAATTCTATGCAAAAGGTGTAAAGAGCGGGTGGAAACTCTCCGAATCATTGTGAAATTTCAACAATATGTATAAAGCATCAATTAACCAATATTCCTCAAAAATATATCGTAGCAACATCGATTTCTGATTGGTAACGATTGTTTGCTTTTTCGGGATAAGCCCCCCTCCCACAAACATACACACACACACACACACACACACACACCAAGATGCAAATACTTTTCGCTTTATTCCACCAAAGGTCTGGATGGTGGTCGCCCTCCTTGGTCTTTCCATCATATTTAAAATTTCATGATCATTTACCGTGATAACAGTTAAAGCTAGAGCCACAACATTTAATTGAGGGGTCAGATTTTAAACTCTTTCGCAGTTTCAGTTCCATTGTCCTTCTATGATGTTCTGTCTCTATTATTATTTGATTTCTATTTCAACTCACCTGTGATTGGATGCGTCCGTTTTAGTTTATTATTATTCGTACTCATCCCTGCCACCCCAACCATTCCTACCGCTGATTATAACTGCAGCACCTGCCAACTTTGCTACAAATCTAAAATTGGGATATTTAGCCACAGGAAATGCTGGAGTAACCCAAACTGGATGCAGAATGTCATTGTCTCAACAGACAGAAGGTTGTCAATTTGCATTCGTACTCACTAGGAGTTTTCACACAGTTCACCATCATAGAGTGCTCACTCCTAAATCACTGAAATCCTTTATTTAATCCACGAGAGTAGCATGCTCTCATTCCGTCTTGAGTAATAACAGGTTGTATTCCTTTGAGACTGGGTGACAACAAGATTCCACACATTTCCAGAACTCTCCATTTCTTCCCATAATCTTTTTGCAAATGACTTTGCTTTTTCGTAATAATCGCTTACCATTAATTTCTCACTGGCAATAACCATTGGTTTTCACTGGAATTTGAATGGCAACAAGCCTCGCAATGTCCCAGTATTCTTTGCACTCATTCAATGGAAGTCTGCCTCATGCTCTTTCTACTCGGTCTTTCCATCCTTCTTGATCCTTCATGACTATGATATGTGATATCAGCAGATACTTATGCTTTTTCTTTTTTAATAAGAGATGGCACAGTTTGTAAGATTTCTTCAGTTTCTGTTTCCTAAAGTTCATTTGATGCTCCTTAGATCTTTTTCGTTTCAACAGTCTTTTAATATTTTGTACAGCTTTAGACTTTTCAAGAGAAATAATTATAAAAATCTTAAAATGTTTTTCGAATTGACAAATGATTTTTTCTTAGTAGAGTAAATTATCCCAACACGGAACCAGTTGAATGCAGTGTTCGATATTAGACCATTTCTAAATATATAAAATCTTATCAAAATACAAATGTTTTCAGATATTTTATTTATTTTGTTATTAAATTATTAAAGAATTATATCTTGGTGTTTCTTTTTCTTATCTAACAGACGAAAAATATATTGCCTTTTAAACTGGATTTGTCTTGGGACGTACGTCTTATCTTCCACCATGATGTCTATATTGACAAGAAGTCCAATTGGTAAGTATTATTATATTGTATCAAACTCGGGATTCTACACGGAATTTTGAATGAAATCCTTTATTTAATCCATGAGAGTAACGTCAGTTGTGAGTGGCTAAAAGTATTGAATAATTCACAATTGTATTCTTAATATCACCTGCACTGTGGATTAAACCTTTAACTTCGAGAAAAGTGCCAATTAGAACTAAAAACACAGTATTTTATCCGTTACGTCACAGGTGATACGCGGCGCAATGGTTAGAGTACTTGAAAAAAAAATCAATTGTAAATAATATTCTCCTGAAGGTTGAAAGTTCAATCCTCACTGTAGATTACTTAGAACCTCTATCCAGTAATGGCTGACGGAACGAGAGCATACGACGCCCGTAAAATAAATAAAGGAGTCTATTCAAAATTCCGTGCAAATTCCTGAGTTCGACAAAAACATACTTCTGTTTGATAGAATAATTCCGGTGTTGGACAAGATACACCTGAAGATCGAAATGTGAGAATGACACTCAAAATGAGAATAGTAGTCCGAAGAATTAAAATAAGACATCTTCACTGTATTTGAATATTTAGTAAAAAAAAAAAAAAGAAGTAAAACTCTTCAAGCTTATTTTGTAAAAGGTTCTGAAGTTTGCATATTTGTTGATTATTGTCTGCTAGAATAAGAACATCATTAACATAGGGTAAGTAAATAGAGGATTTAATAGATTCAAGATCACTCATATAGAAAAAATTAGCTAAAAGTCGATCCGAGACAGAACCCATAGAAACTCTGTCAATTTGAGTGTAAATAGGACAGGCAGTTTCCCTACTACTTCCCACAAGTGACATTAACCACCTTAAAATCACTGTCAGTCACCGTCATAACAGACAGGGGTCAACAGTTCCCGCCATTGCATGACAGTGCCCTCGAATGGATGACAGTGCACGACAAATGAAAGTCCGGGATATGACCTTAAACTATATCCGATGTTGAGGCCCCAGTTTGCGGGCTTTGGGCAGTGTGAAGCCACCTTTTAATTGGCATTGCTCCCAGGTCCACTCTGACCCAGAGTGGTAGTACCTGTTAGGGTCCAAACTATTGGTTAAATAGAAACTGACTTGAAAAATATATATATTCTATTAAAAAAATGTCTTCAAAATAACTGGATTCGGCATTAAACAACCTGAAAAGAGCTGATATGCCGTAAAACAAAAACAACCAACCAACGACAAATGAAGACCGGCCATTTCATTTCAGAGCAGTCTAATGGAGGCCGACACTGATCATGATTGCTAGTGACCAACAATGACCAAACATAAGTAACCGCCTAAAAATGTCAATGACCACCAGTGTTTCCGTTAAAGAGAGAGAATTTAATTTCAGAGCATTTTAATAGAGACCGATAATGGTCATAACTTAGAGTGGACGCCAGGAAGCGACATAGAAAAACAGTTGGAAAGGCAAATAGTGTCCACTAGTAAAAGCAAGTAAATGCAAGTAACGACCTCCAAAAAGCATTAACCGCCAGTAACCATCAGGGCTTGCTACAGGGCATCCAATGACAACTAATGGATGCCAGTGCCCAACAATGCCCGACAGTTGAAGACAGACGATTGCAGTTTGGAACAGTCTAATGAAGGCCGAGACTAATCATGGCCACCAGTGACTGATAGCCGCAAAGCTAGCCAGTGTCCACCAGTACTCATAAATACTCGCCCCTAACCAGCACTAATCACCAGCGCTGACAATTACAAGCAGTGGTTTCCGCTAGCTGCCACTGCCAGACAATACCCAACAATGAAAACCAGATGATTTCATTTTGGTTGTTGGGACGATTGATACGAAATTGCTCTACTAAACTTTACTCGGTAAATACTAGAAAAATATGGATATATGTAATATATTACACGAATATACAATCTCCATTAAAGTTTAAGGAAAATAATAATTCTTTATAGGTAATAATAATTTTTCTTTTCTTTAACTTTTCATATTGAGACGTTTTCTTTCTTTTCTCTCAAAGATTTGGACGTAATAGTATAGGTTGAAAATATTCCAAGACTATATATATGTGTGTGTGTGTGTCTGTGTGTGGGTATGTTCTACTGATCTTTTTATTTTGTTTTTACCAGTCAAATTCACCCTAACAAACGTAATGAAAACAATAAAACCGAATACAACAGACCAAGAAATACACGAAGAAGAGATAAGGACTAAACCTGAGAGCCGATTCGATTCAAACTTCATGTCTTTCTTTCCAACGACGGATTCGTCTCTGTCAACGATCACAGATACGAGCAGCATCGTCACCGACATGCAGACCGTAGATGATTATGACAAGAGCCTGATGCGTACCTTCATGAAAGACTGCCAGTTGATTGAGACTTTTTATCAAGACTGGAGCTTCGATTACAGGTACACAAGGGATGAGATGGACAACCTACTCTGCAGATGCATTCACATATGCAATATAACACGGCCAAGCATTGAAGATGTGATCAAACTGAGGGATTATTTCCAAAATCCGATCTCAGATATCAACCTCACACGATTCACCATTATCATGAGCGTTTATTCAATGCTTTTTCTCGTCGGAGTCATTGGTAAGTTTTTACCTTCTGTCTTTTTCCAGGTTTTATTAACAGAATTCCTTCAGCATTCACCATAGTAACCTCTAAAACATTTAAAGAACTTAGTTATTACAAGAATTTGCGTTTTAATGTACTTTTATAACCGTGATCAGCTATTACTGAGAAGTGTTCCTTTATCTAGGAATTAGTTACATTCTGGAATATAAAAAATATCAGCTAATTAAAAAGGGCAGAACATTGTAGGGAGCCATTATTATTATTTAGTATTCGGAAATCCGAAAGAATATGTTATGTCTGTGTTTGTCTTAGCCAGTTACGGAAGGTGTAATCACACTATAGTTGAAAATGTAGTTAAATTTTTATGGTATCTTTCTTTTTTATTAAACGGTCAAGTCAATGAATTACAAATAAATAAATAATCAGCCCCCCCCCCCTTATTATCACAGAAAAAAATACTAAAAACATTACATAAAAATAAAAATAAAAAGTCAATTTAGCGTTTCAACATTTGGACAACGCTCGGCTGAAACCGATGATTGCCGGTCTCGCCCGATCCATGCTTGACGGAAATTCCCGAGAATCAGGGTCAAATTATGCAAGAGTACTAAAAATTCTTACGTTTCGATTGCATGCATTTTTTCTAGACGTTACATGCCATTTACGAAACATATCTATACATATTTTATTCATTTATCGATTAGATGAACAACTACTGATACCAAACAGAAACTGCCAATTTTTTCCGAATGCATGCGTTTTACCTATTTTTTTAGTTTTTCTGAGAGAGCTTTCTTACACAGAACATTATGCCAACACAAAATACAGGTTAGTTCTAAATAATAATAATAATAATAATAATAATAATAATAATAATAATAATAATATCTAATCAGATAAAATGTCTGATATATTTTATTCGGACTATTATTCTCATCTTCACGAAAAATTGAGTCATAGAAAAACATTTAACAAATATAGGTGCAAGTCTATAAATGGTTCACAAGTAATCTTTTTTACAATAATAATCTGAAAAACATCTTTGTAATGTACGTACTTGTCACTGCATGAATATGTCATATTCCAAAAATCACGTAAATCGGTCAAGTAGTTTTTTTTACTTAAGAAAATCAAATATTATTGGACGTTTTATCGAAGATTTGGCCAGACGCCATCTTGTTTGAGAGATAACGCCACTAACGACCCCTGGCGGAAATATGGGTCAACAAGGGCAGTACATGCAGACCATCGAATATTTTATCAATGAAGTACTTTTTTTTTAAAGAAAATCAAATTTTACGATTTTTAGGGATAATAAATAAATAAATTGACTTCTTTTAATAAAGAGAATGTGGAAAACACTAGTTTTTTGTTGTTCGTCTGAAAACAGACTAATAAGCGAAGTACTTTTTTTTAAGAAAAAAACAAATTTTAATATTTTTAGGGATAATAAATAAATAAATAGACTTCTTTTAATAAAGAGAATGTGGAGGGCAGACCATCTGTTTTTTTTTTATATTTTTAAATTGTTATTATATTGTTATTTAAAATATTTTAAATAACACGAGATATTCCCCATTTATCATAAAAAATACATGCACTTGGTTATCTTCGACACTTACTTCGAATTTCCATGAATATGATTTTCATAACAAAAACAACAACAAAACATGTATTCATGTTCGAATCTTCGACTGATGAAAATCCGCCCAAATAGTTGGATTGTCGTCTGACACTTATTTCAATCAAAACACCGCTACGTGACTATTTCAACACATGAAAGGTTGACACGAAAGCAATCATTCTAGCATAAACAGAAGTTGTCTTTCTCATTATTTTTTAAAGAAATTAAATAAAATGAAAATTTATTTATAAAGTTTCGTTCATTCCCGCCCCCGCATCGATACAATCGGCATTACTTTCTCTTTAAATTAATACACCTGTTTCCTTGAGATAAATTTCTTTTCTCCAAATTATATCCTTAATTTACATAGTTTCTTCCTTTTTCTTGAAATAAGTTTTCTTTTTCCATTAAACTGTTAGGTTAAAGTGCAAAATAGTTAACAAGCCCCTCTCCATGTTAAGAATGTTTTTTTTTTTTTAATAATAACGTTATTATTTCAGCAAGTACCAAAAATTCTGTCAAGACGACCGTTTAGGTGGCAAAATCATCTCTAACCCTGTATCAAATAAAAGGAACCAAACTCCCTAATCACCGTTATGTTACTATGCCAACAATATATAAACAGTGACATCGGTATTTCATACGTTGAGTTTTAAGTAAGCAGATCTTCTTTAAAAAAAATCATTATGAAAACAACGTTTAAAAAAAAAAGAATAAACATTTTTTTTATTTTAAACAATATAAATCTTCTTTTTCTTTTAATCAATATAAATCTTCTTTTTTATTTTAAGGAATATAAACAGAACCTTTTGTATTTTTTTATTTTTAATTTTAACCAATTTACATAGAAGTTTAGTGCTTATGTATTTTTGGTATTGCGCTATTTTAAAATAGTTTTTTCAGGTTAAAGTTAAGTTTCACGATATCTTTATTTTTATTAAATTGTGAGGTGGAAGCAAAGAATACTTACAAAACACTCCCCACTCCCCATGTTAAGAATGGTTTTCGAAACAATAACGTTATTTCAGCACGGTACATAAAATACATAACTACTGAACTTTTTATAATTTTTAAGGTGAAATTTTTACTTGGTTTCCACCTTAACATTTTCCTTTAAAATGACAACTTTCACGGGTTTTCTGGTATGCTGAAAACGAATGTTTTATATATTAAATATTTTAATTTTTCGCAAATAAGTAGTATTTCGAATACTAAACGGTATAATTTTTATGTTAAAAGTGGTAGCCATAGTTGTGAAAGAAAATACACGTGAAAATTAATAAATTTCAAAATAATTGAAAGAGAAAAGACGATAAAATTATTAAAAGTCGCAATAGAATACGCGTGCTTTGTATTAATTTGTATCATTTATAACTACTCACGTGATTTAATTTTGATTGAAAATTAAGCTTTTTACATTGTGTAAAATTATTAAAGTTCTATTTATATTGTTTAAACTTAAACTTAAAGGTTTTCATAGTTTCAAATAATAAAAAGTTCTATTTTTATATTGCTTTAAAAACGTTTTCATAGTTTATAACTATGAAAAGTTCTATTTATATTGCTTAAAAATTTTTATATATATATTCTGACAATTTAATATTTTTATTTATATAAATATTATTTGTTATTAAAAAGTATTCATTGTTTAAAATTATTTTTTAAAAATGTTTACATTGTTTTCATGGTAACATAACTGATCAATTGTAATCTTTCGCAAGAATTGCCTGGGTTAGAACATTCTTATCAATCCATTGATTTCGTTATTTATGAAGATCAGGCAGTAGAATTTCCTGTAGAATTCTGGAATGCCATATCATAACCTGATATTGAAGGAAGAAGTCCCAGTTATATTATTAAGAAATATTGATCCACCTAAATTGTGTAATGGCACACGGTTAGCAAAAACATCTTTAAAACTAATATTCTGGAAGTCATTATGATAACTCGACATTTTAAAGGGTGAAACTGTTAATTCCTCGGATTCCTCGGATTCCTTCTGACAGGGCATTTCAGTTTAAGCGTTTACAATTCCCAACAAAAATTAGTTTTGCCATGCCTATAAGTAAAGCTCAAGGTCAAAGCCTAAAAGTTGTTGGACTTAATCTTCAGACACCTTGCTTTTCTCATGGTCAGTTGTATGTTGGTTCCTCACGCATTGGAAGTCCTGAAAACCTATACATTTACAGACCTGTTAGAGGTCACACCAAAGATGTTGTTTATGTAGAGGTTCTTCTAAATTAATGCTATAGGTCCATTTACCAGTTTTCAGATATGCACTTGTCGAAACTGAATTTTAATTATTTCATTAACATATTAGATTACTAATGCTATCTTTATATATATATATATATATATATATATATATATATATATATATATATATATACATATACATATATATACATATATATATATACATATATATATTCATATATATACATATATATATACATATATATATATATATATATATATATATATATATATATATATAGTACATTAAATAGTTAAAGCAAAGATTTAACAGTAATTGTCTGTATTTTTGAGATGAGGTGTTTTCATTGATTGAGATTGTCGAACTGACTTCCTCATCTTGGTTGTTATAGACACAACGTTTCGGCCGTTTTGCCCTCCGGCCTTCATCAGGTGTTTTGTATCAAACTGGGGAAACGGTTTCCTCAGTTCGATAGAAAACACCTGATGAAGGCCGGCGGGGGGCAAAATTTTGGGTCTAAACACTTGAAATCTTAAATGTAGGTTACTTGGACATGGATCAAACTTTTTAATTTGATTTGGGCCCCAAACAATAAATGTTAAGGGGTCAAAATTGGGGGCAACGTTTAAAAAAAATTGACGTCTGCGGTCTCTACCCCAATTTTTAGACTAAACATTTGAAATTTTACATAAAGTGTATTTAACCACAGGGAAAGCTTTTTAATCGGTTTTTGGCCGAAAATTTGGCTTCCAATGGGGTCAGAGTTTAAAAGATTTTACCTTTGTGGTCTCTAGCAAACTATTCAGCCAATTTTAGATCTAAACATTTGAAATTTATATAAAGGGTATTCATACATGCAGCAAGCTTTTTAATCAGTTTTTTGGGCGAAAACTTGGCTGCCAAGAGGATAAAGTTTACAGAGTTGACCTTTGCAGACTCTACCAAACACCTTCGCCAATTTTTAGTGTAAACACTTAAAATTTTAATATGAGTCAAACGTTTTAATATATATATATATATATATATATATATATATATATATATATATATATATATATGTATAAAGTTATGAACAGTACATATGACCCGAGCAAAGCCGGGCTAACCTGCTAGTGATTGAAATAAGTGAAGATTAGTATGACTTTACTTGACTGAACTGCTAGTTTGAGTTTTTATGAAAAATGCAAGTTTTGTGAAAATGCAGGTTTTGTAAAATGTGTACTAAAAATTGCGAACAACGTATATTACAATTGAAATGTTAATGTTAGAACGCTGAAGTAAGCAACCAGTTTTATTGTCGTTTACACTGAATTTGCACAAAACTGTTAGAACTATAAGTTTATTAATTGTTTGTGACAGAAATAAATGTTTCTTAATAATATATTCGGCAATCAGTTTAATGGCAAAGTATAAAGGCTCTAAAATAAAAAAAACTTAATAGAAAAATGAGTTCCGTCTGCGCTTGTTCACACTTATGTCAGCTGCTGTTTGTGCTTTATGATGAATGCCCTGGAAAAGTCACTTCTGTTTACCAGTTGTAAACAAATACCCCGGATATCTTAGCACTAAACGAGACTAACCTACACTCCTCCGTCCCCTCTAACTACTTTAACATGCCTGGCTATCTTCCACTCTGCACGGACTTGGAGTCTACATTCGTAACACCCTCCCCCTGACTAGAGAAACAAACCTAGAAACGGACGATCAAGCCTTTATGGGCTTTAAACTAAACATACAACACAACATTAGCTACTTTTATTTTCTCTACCGCTCTCCCTCGACCCAGGACTGCACCATAATAAACAAAGTCTCTGACAGCATAGATACAGCACTCTCCCTCGACACTAGCGCACAAGTACATGTATTTGGTGACTTCATTGTTCACCACAAAAACTGGCTTGGATTCTCTACTCACACAGATGCAGCGGGCAGCACAACACATAGTTTTGCTATATCTCACTCCCTATCACAAATTGTTACGTTTCCAACCTGTTTCCCTGACCAGCAAGAACAACAGGCATCACTTCTAGATCTGTTTCTGACTACAGTTCCCGAGGATTGTACAACAAATACTGACAGCCCACTCGGTAACGCTGATCATGCAGTGATAATGGTAGAAATCGCCCTAAATTCTAGACCTAAAACTGAAGAGCCAGTGCTCAAAACAACGAGATATTATAAAAAGGCTGACTGGGAAGCCATCAGAGATCTTATCAGAGATGCCCCATGGGGAAATATTTTTTCTCTTCCTGCTGAACAGTGCGCAAATGAGACCACTGAATGATTCAAAACCGCAATGGAAGCACATGTTCCCATGCGGAAATTTTATAGCAAGCCCAACTCTCCCCAATGGTTTACTTCGACTTGCGCAACTGCCATTGCTCAAAGGCGGCATGCATACCGCAGATTTAACCGACATAAGTCCAGTTCAAACAAACAGAATTATATAGAAACTAGAAGTAACGTTAAGAAAGAAATAGCGACAGCTAAGAGAGAATTTACTGAAACCACTAAAAAACGCATCGAAGCACAAAAATTAGGAAATCGTGACTTCTGAAATATCTACAACGGTGTAGTAAATAATGGGCAATCAACAATTCCCCACTAACCAACAATCACGAGGTTGTTTGCTCAGCAACCGACAAGGCTAATATGCTTGCCAGCCGGTTTGCCTCGAACTCCACACTGAACCCTTCCAACCACCCCCTGCCTGACTTTCCTTTGTGGACAGACGCCACGCTAGACGATCTAAAAATCACCCCTGCTCAGGTGCATGCTATCATAAAAAACCTTGACACTTCAAAAGATGTGGACCTAATCTCATCCCAGCTGTGCTATTAAAAAAGTGCTCAGCCGACGTAGCTCCAGTTCTCTCCAAACTCTACAACAAATGCCTTAATGAACCATGCTTTCCGGGCTGTTGTAAAACTGCTTCTGTGGTACCAATATTCAAGAATTCTGGCGAAAGAACTGACCCATCAAATTATCGTCCCATTGGCCTCCTCCCACTTTTCGCCAAAATATTTGAGACCATAATTAACCATGCTCTAGTCCGGCACCTTACAGATGCTAAACTACTGACTGACAAACAATATGGATTTAGACAAGCCCCTTCCACAGCAGACATCCTCACTGTAATCTCTGAACGTATATACCATTCACTGGACAAAGCGGGGGAGGGCAGAGCGGTAGCTCTAGATATATCTAAGACTTTTGACAGGGTATGGCACAAGGGTCTCCTCAGGAAAATTAAATCATACGGTATCACTGGTAGAATACTTAACATAATTAAATCCTTCTTAGATAAGAGAAAAATCCAGGTTGTCCTCGACGGTTTTGTAAAAATCTAATGGATAAACATCTGAAGAAGTTGGTGAGGACAGGATATTTTTTACGGAAACATAAATCGTAAAATTGCTAACTCATTAATGAAACGGCTGTAATGGAAACATCCAGGAAATAAACGAAGGTTATAAAAAAGAAACCGTGAGTCTTTGAATTTTCAACAAAATTTTGCACTATATATATATATATATATATATATATATATATATATATATATATATATATATATATATATATATATATAGTTGATTCATAAATTAATTAATTAAAATTGTTAGTACGAATAGTTGGTTTTCCTTTTTTTGTAGCTTAGTTTAGTTTCGTATACAAGAGCATGTATATTAATTTATAATTTAGATATTTTTTATATTATTTTCATAAGTATGCATACATAACTTAGAATTAGTAAATTTATTAATTATTAAATAGAACGTTTTGGTAGAAGATTCATAAATGAATTAAAATGTTAGTACGAATAGTTGGGTTTAATGACTTTGTTTGATTAAAATTCAATATGGCGTAATGGAAAAATATAAAGGTAACTGCAGCTTTTGCGCTACGAAACAGATACTGTCAAGAATTGTATAATCAACTGATTTAAAGGAATAAACTATAAGATTGTCAAAATCATGAATTTTGGAATATAAATGTTGTCATTTGTTCTATTTATTACTCTGTAATCACATTGAGCTTCTTATATAAGGATTGATATATAATAAGAAAAATATATTTCTACAGAAATATATACATATATATATATATATATATATATATATATATTTCTGTAGAAATATATACATAGATCATCTTATAACGATTAGATCACTGTGACTGACGTTAAAATATTTAAAATTAAACGTTATTTCTCGCGGTTAACTGTAGCCGATTGGAAACGAGCCAGAGATGGCTCGTGTTGCCGGGTTCGAATCTGTCGACTGGTGTTGATCGTGACACCCTGCACTGAAGATTCCCGAAAGGATAAAACACTAATGTCTGTAGGTATTAATTATTATAGTAAATAATTATATATATATATATATATATATATATATATATATATATATATATATATATATATATATATATATATATATATTATTGAATAGCACGGAATTATTCTGTTTTACAATTTAATTTTCCTTTTTATCTTCTCCAATCTCCGAATAGTCCTTTTTGTGTTCTTCTCGAAATTGTATATGTTAGATCCATAATCGCGAGCGCTTTCGACAGAAGTACTTTTATCATCCTCAGGCATATTGTAGAAATAAACGTAGAGATTGTTTTTTTAATTTACTTATATATTTTTTTTTTCTAGTCACGTGGTAATTTCTTAAAAGTTAGTGGGGCGGACTTTTTTTCTTTTCTTTTTTTTACATATATTAAACACATTTATATATATACAAACACATATATACATTTTCAAACATTTATCCCAAACATTTCAAACGTTCCGGCTGCACTCATAATTAATATTATTTATTTGAGGCTTCTTTGTACATTTGTACAATGCTTCGAGTATTCTTAGCCTATTTACATTTCTCTCACTCTGCAATACTCTTGTATTTTCTACCATAATTCTTCGAAATTCCGAATGGTGGCAGCCATGTCCCTTCAAATGTTGTGATATGGAGCTAGAGTCAGAGAGGTGGAGAGTCAATCTTCGCGACAATGTGTTAGTTGTTGAACCAACGTAGCTACTAATATTGGAGCTACATTTATCTCTAGATTTATTTCTACAATATGCCTGAGGATGATAGAAGTACTTCTGTCGAAAGCGCTCGCGATTATGGATCCATCATATACAATTTCGAGAAGAACACAAAAAGGACTATTCGGAGATTGGAGAAGATAAAAAGGAAAATTGTAAAACAGAATAATTCCGTGCTATTCAATAATATTTGTCTAAATGAGAAAATGCTGCCTAAATATATATATATATATATATATATATATATATATATATATATATATATATATATATGTGTGTGTGTGTGTATGTGTGTGTATATATGTATATATATATATACTCATCTCGTATATATATATATATATATATATATATATATATACGAGATATTGTAATAAAAATAAAGTTTATTAAAGATGGTTAAATTGTATTATCATCCAATAGATCACGTGACTACATCAACATGTGAAACCTATTGATTAATCCAGCAGAACTTTTGTATTCTGTAATATCTTTCAAGCTAAACCGATTGGGAAGTAAGGGGAAGATAAGACAGTTATATATGGTATTTTATATCTATATTCGCAGATGGTTGGGTCACTTTTGTAGCCCCACCTGAAACGAGAGGGGGGGGGCTTAGCACTGAGTGTCAGGAAAGACAATCTTATGTACTTCTTGTACTTTGACATCACAAGGAATATTTTGTTGGGCATTTTTCCATTTCTGTCTTCCCTTGTAATTTTCATGATTAAAGACATTTCAGTTCTTAATTCTCTTTCAGGAAACGCTACAACAATTGTTGGTTTATTGAAATGGGTCCGATCCAAAACACCAACGCTTTCTTTCATCTTGAGTTTGGCCGTTATTGATCTCATGCTACTCATAATCTGTGTTCCTTTGAAGGTAAGTTGATTATGCTTTTATCCTCAAACATCGGTATGGAGAAGATATAAGTTGCTTGCATTTCTGAAGTAAGTGTTGAATTATGAGGACGTAAGACTTTTGTTCTAGAAAAAGAATAGCGATTATTTAAAAGGATTCTGGAATGAGCAATGTACTCACAAATAAGTGTGAAGTTCTCGATGGCCTCGGTGGGTGGCAGAAGTCGATGGGTGGCGTATCCGTTTTGTCAGAGACGAATGTGACCTCTTTCTCTTGACAAGCTTCACAGCGATCAAGCAGCGTAAAGAGGGTTCTCTTTTGGGAGTCATAAACTGAGTCCAGTATCGTAATATATGTCCCAGTCTATCTTTACTGCTCCTCTCTTTCTTCCTTCCTGTCCTCTCTCTCTCTTTCTCTCTCTCTCTCTCTCTCTCTCTTTCTTTCACGTAATATGTAAGAAAAAGCAAGAAAATTAAAAAGTTGGTAGACAAATAGGAGGATGGATAGACTAACAGATTGGTTACTTGAAATCGGGGAGGTGCACCATTTTTATACTAAATAGCATATTTTTCATCCGCTTTCATCTTTTAATACCGAGATTTTTATCTGTGTCCTTGGTCCAAAAATTTTGAGTGGTTACCACCCCTTTTAGCCATTAATCTGAGCTTCCAAATCCCACCCACTTCCCGTAACTACCTTGCCCTACAGGTGAGCGTATGCCTTCCTCTTTTCTCATTATCCTTCAGCAATATACACTCATATTTACATATCTATCCAAATATTACATGCACAAACAATGCAAATACGCATGTACACACACACACACACACACACACATAAACACACACAAACATATATATATATACACGCACGTCTACACATACAAAAATATACATATATATACACCTACATATGGGCACACACACATACATACATATATATATATACATATACATATACATATATATATATATATATATATATATATATATATATATATATATATCGAAACACATGCCTACACTGACATACCCATATACACACCTATACATATAATCTCAAATCTATATTTCCAGACATTCCTGCATAGATATGTGAATAAATAACACTTTTATCAATATAATAGTACTCTAATCCGGTTATTCTTTTGTATATTCTTTTGATAAAACCCTTAATAAATTAAAATCAAAGTTATAAATACCGGCCAATCAATTAGATAAAATTAAGTATTTTTATCCGTTATTTTATTAATCATACGCTATCCTTTCAAGTTACAGTTCTCTATCTATTCCCCAAAGGCAAATCAATACATACACATATCTACACACTCATCTCGCTATACATATTTATTGTTGTGGCTCGAAAGGCTCACTAAGAAAGACTTAAACACGGATATGATTAGTAAAAGGTATTTGTATTTAAAAGACAGAATACATAAAGAACGAGAGTTGTAGTACTCAACGCCAATATGGCGTATTACCAAATACACACCCCTACCACCACCACCACCACAAGATTCGATAACTCCCAGTATATGTATACAATTCAGAAGAGTTCATATCTTGCGTATGGGTGAGTCCCTACAACATCGCCACTATCAAGAAAATGCTATATCTTTTTTTTTGCTTTGGGTAGATAGCTAGTGGATCGGTTAATTTTCTCTTCCTACCCGGCAGTAGCTGTTCTGTAGTTGTTTGGAGTGGATCGAGGCCGAACGTCTCAAAAATTTCGTCGATCGGCTCTTCTTTCTCGGGTAATGTGTCGCTAATGTCATCTGAGTGATGTTTTAACTGGTTTTTGTGGTGTTTATGAGTATGTCTCGGACCTTGTACGTTATATAACCATATCACCAATCCTTTTGTTGATCCACACTATTGTCAAAAAGAAATGTTGTTTTTTAAAATGTTCAAGAAAACTTTCACTCCGGATTTAAAACGTATTTTGGGTAAGTACTTGATCTTATGCAATTTTGCTTGTTTTCGAGAGAGTTTATCAAAACCAACCACACTTTCCGTACGAACATGGTTTCAGTGAGAGAGACTGCCGTCGGAGTGTTCGGATTAGGTGGCATGCAAGAATTATTATAAGGCTTCGTCCGTTTGTGCCCCATGTGCCTTTTTAGTATCCTTTTAATAAAATCTTTTGGTTTATCCGTTTTATCCAAGGTGATATTGAGGGGGTGGGGGTATGGACATGCTTAATTTTAAAAAATACCACAAAACTCTTTAGATTCTGAAGATATGTACTAAGTTCCGTTATCACCCACAATCGAAGCGGGCGAATAGTGCGTGTACAAAATTAATTGTTGTGTCCTTCTACACCTTAGTACCTTAGGCTACTTGGTGCAGTTATCAACTACGATTAAGTAATAATGGTCTTCGCGAGGACCCGCAAAGTCGATGTGGATTCTTAGTCACGGTTGGTCTATTTTTGGTCAGGGTTTGAATATGATAGCTGGTGTTTTAGCCGCTACAGTGCAACCCTTGCAAGAATCAATAATCTCCGTGATATATTTATCTATGTTCGTTCAGTACACGCGGTTTTCCCGGGTGTCTGTTGTAGAAATCCCGCAGAATCCTTTTATGAACGTGCTTAGGAATCACCAACCTTTAACTATATAATAGAACATCGTCGCATAATGATAATACGTCTGAAACCTTTCTGTCTTTCGTAGTGATCTTACTATTAATGTAGCAAATGAAATCGCCCTTCTGCGTTTCTCTTTTGATTTCTAGTGGAGTCATCCAGAGCTCTCTAATCGTGTTCGATATGATTGTTTTAATTTCGCAGTCAGTGCGAAGTACCGCTTTTATATAGTCCTCCAAAGGTTCTTTTTCTCTGTGAATTAATCTTGATAGGCCATCTCCGTGACTAATTTCTTGCCGGTACTTGGTGTTGTTTATGGTGGCACTCCATTATACACCTCTGAGAGTCTTGTCGAAACACTTACTGAATTAGAAACGAAGTCAGAGATATTACAGCAATTCTTGTGTGGTCTGGGAAGAAGCACAGCCTCATACAGTTGTTGGTAATGCATGACATTGTGTGACCTCACATGATTTACTAAACCGGCTTTAGACAGAAGATATATATATATATATATATATATATATATATATATATATATATATATATATATATACACACCAGTAAAACGCCCTACTTAGATTGGCCTACGTTTTGGCGTTGGCCGTCTCGTCAAGTATTAAATAAGAGACTGTTAACGTCGAAATGTTGGTTGATTCTTTTGTTTCTGATGTTTATATAATTTTACTTGTGTTTTTTTCGTTAACCCAGAGATTGTCTCTTTCATTCACAACACCTTTTTTGTTAATTTCACATTTACTAAATAGGACCCATTCCTAATCATTCATAACATACATGCATTGTGTCCATTTTCTAATTAATCACATTAAATGTAAATTGTCAGCGTAGATGCATATGTACATTATAAAATCGCGGTCGTCGTTTATTCAAGCTGAGATAGAACTATATTACACAACGAACTTAGCAATAAACATTTGACATCAAACGTAAAAAATGGAAACAAAAGAGCAAATTAAACTAATTAACCTAGCGACTAGCTAAATTAAAAACAGTCAAAGATTAAACATTGTAATACATTTTAAATTAATGCATATTAATTTAAAACGTTTTTTATGTCATAGGTATGTCATCGGACAGACAGTTCCGTATACATTCACTATGTACTTTCATCTCGTCATGCAAAAGTTAGCAAGTGAACCCTGAAGGAAACCATTTCAAGAGGTGGGGGAAGCGATAAAGCAAAAAGCGTAAATAATGTATATAGGAAGACTTACTCCGCCACATAAAATGGATTCGTAAATATTTTCTTCATTTTATAATAAAAATGCCAACGATGATTGATTTTGCTTTAGGTCATCCGAAATTATAATAATAGTTTATATATGAAAAATAAATTATTGATTTTATATGAATATTTTAGAAATATATCTAACGAATGAAAACAGCGAATATGAACACCGACAAAGCATAATATTTTCCGTTGTTTTTAACGGAGAGTGTACATTAGTTTTAATACGAGTTTAGCAAATGTTTTATTTAGTGAACCTTTGGTGAAACATTTAGCATTTTCCTTCACGATGTCAATGGAAAAATAAAAAAAGAAATTGTATGTCGTGCGACTACATGTAACTTCTTTAGAAATGCCTGGACAGAATGTTAAAAATAAAATAAATAAAATATCTTAAGCTTTAGTTGACTTTACTATATAAATATAACGTAAAATGATCATACACTTCCTCAATGACTGATGAGCAATTTTGGAAATAGAGGAGCTAATATACTTCTCCGTATTCTTATCTCTGTCAGGTGTTGTCCCCAGTTGTCAGTTCAAGTCTCCATATTTCCATTGCTTTCTCCGTAAAACTGATAATTTTGGCAGATAATATATGCTGTCTTTTAAGCATTCTATTATCCATGTTTGGAGGAATGTGTAGTCTTCTTTCTTGTAATCATTTCATGCCATGATACGTTGTTGAATGGCATTATAGCTATGATAAAAAGTAGTGGTGATAGTCTCCCTGAAAAATGACTCTTTATTTTTATCTCAGTCAAGTACCATTTTTAGTCTTCGTGTTTCCATTGATTTCTTCATAAATTTAACAAATTTGTTACGTATTTTGTATATCTTTAAGCATTCAATTATCCATGCTGAGAGAATGATGTTGCCAACTTTCTTGTAGACTATTCATGCTAGCACTATGTTCTTTTCTGTTTTTATTATTATTATTATTATTATTATTATTATTATTATTATTATTACTATTTATTTATTTATTTATTTATTTCCTTCAGTTTCTTTTGGTCAGTGTATAGCATAGCAGATCATTCGTTTGTGTCGCTTTCTTATATCCTTTCTATTTTCGAGTTGGGGGATTATTAGTCGATGGTTATTAAATTAATCGTAGATTTATTCGCTAAGTTGTCTCATTAGATACACGACATTAGTATTATTGTCATTATTATTATTATTATTATTATTATTATTATTATTATTATTATTATTAGCAGTAGTTATAGAAGGAGGGGGGATAGTAATCACTAGTCGTAATAGTGCCACTCTTATGACTACTAATGTTACTATTATTGTTGTTGTTGTAGGTGTGTCAGAAATTTCGTGAAAAATAGTGAATAATCCACACCGTTTTTCCAAGCTTATAACTGCTCGAAAAATGTAATTCAAGCCCTAATTTTTTTCAATTAAAGGAGCAAGGATCAAGGTTTCATTAAAAAACAAAACAAAAAACAAACAACGTGTTTTTTTTTAGGCTTTAAACTTCGGACTTGACAGGCAAATTTCTAAAAAACACTACTTTTTTTGTTTTAAATTTGAATATATTATTTATTGACCTTTTCTCTTCAATTTGTGATATATAACACTTTGGTGAGTAAAGTAATTATTTACTTTTTAATAGACATTTAAAAATGGGGTGCGTGAATTATTCGACCCCCTGTCTTTCCAAGCTTATAACTACTCGAAAAATGTAATTCAAGCCCTATTTTTTTTTCAATTAAAGGAGCGAGGACCAAGGTTTCATTAAAAAAAAACAAAAGAAAAAAACAAACAACGTGGTTTAAAAAAAAAAGATTTTAAATTTCGAACTTTACAGGTAAATTTTAAAAAAACACTGCTTTTTTGTTTTAAATTTGAATATATTATTTATTGACCTTTTCTATCAAATTTGTGATATATAAAATTTTGGTGAGCAAATTAATTATTTACTTTTTAATAGACATTTAAAAATGGGGTGCGTGAATTATTCGACCCCCTGTCTTTCCAAGCTTATAACTACTCGAAAAATGTAATTCAAGCCCTATTTTTTTTTTCAATTAAAGGAGCGAGGACCAAGGTTTCATTAAAAAAAACAAAAGAAAAAAACAAACAACGTGGTTTAAAAAAAAAAGATTTTAAATTTCGAACTTTACAGGTAAATTTTAAAAAAACACTGCTTTTTTGTTTTAAATTTGAATATATTATTTATTGACCTTTTCTATCAAATTTGTGATATATAAAATTTTGGTGAGCAAATTAATTATTTACTTTTTAATAGACACTTCAAAATGGGGGGTGAATTTTAAAAAAAACGTTTGTCTAAAATATTATATTCGGTTTATTGGAAAGAGCATAAAATTTCACATTGACCCTGAAAATATCGTAAAAATAGAATCAATACAAAAATTTTGATAGATTTTTAAAGTTTAAAAATTGAAAAATATTGAGTTCGTAAAATTCATTACTGTTTAAAATATATATATATATTTCTATTACTTTTAAAGCAACTTTAATAGTTTATTTTGGAAGTATAATCCATAAAGAAAATAAACAACCTACTTTTAAAAGAGAAATTACGAGATTTTATATTTTATTCGCAGTTTCGTGTTAGGGGTGTCAAAAATTCCTACAAAAATTCTGTTGCTGTTGTTGTAGTATTATTATTTTGTTGTATTATTATTTTGTGTCTGTCTTTTATTGTTTGTTTATCATATACATAAAGTATAGCGAGATTTTCCCCTTCACTGTGGATTGTACTTGATTTCTAACCAAGAATACGTTTAGTTAGTAATATAAGGCAAATATTTTTTCATGTTCTCAAAAGGAATATTTCCCATCAATTTTTATTTTTTCTATATTTAATCCAATCAATTGTTTTTGTTTTGATTACCAATGTCACAGAGGGAACCGGGAGAGAAACTCTCTCTCTCTCTCTCTCTCTCTCTCTCTCTCTCTCTCTCTCTCTCTCTCTCTATCTATCTATCTCTCTCTCTCTCAAACACACACACACATACATGCACATACACTATCAAGTCAGCTTTGTTCGAACATGTTTTCCCACACAGATACACACCCACACGTACGCACGCACACACACACGCACGCATATACACATCCTCATACACACACTCACATTCATGCGCATACACACACGCGCTAACGTGCACACACACACACCCGAGCTGTGACGTCACTTCCTTTAAAGTGAAAACCAGACATGCGCACCTAGAACACTAACTCCAGTATAAAAGTCAACAAAACCTGTTAACTTCCCTTTTTTCGTCCGGACCAGCGTTCGAGCTGCTTAGTCGACGAACCGACCGCGTGCTCTAACGTCACTCTATCTCCCCTTCGCCTTTGGTCTATCAAAACAGACATGTGCGCGACGCTCTACTGAGCTTAACCCTCTCATTCTACAGGCCGGCTTGCCACTTCGCGTTTCTCTATTGCATTCCCCCTTTCCTTCCACGCGCGTAGTCGTCAACGGCTGAATGAACACGTGTACACCGAAGACTTTCATTTCTCAACAGAAAATAAACGACATGTTTATTTTATTCCAGCATTTAAGTTCTTTGTTTCCTTCATTCAATTCGTTTCATTATTTTTTTCTTGTAGCGAGTTAGGGTATATTATATCCTGGTCCGCAACAGCTTCTAGCAACACGAATCACTGTGTGCTAATTTATAAAAGAAAATTCTTTCGATATTTTACATTAACATATGTGAGTTACGAATGTTGTTTTAAAAAAATACTCAATTTAAAGCGAATACCGAAACGTTGATAATCTTTGTTTTTAAATGAAATAACTTTAAAACAATTACATGCACACCAAAAATACAAGTCACATATCATTAACAGATACGGGTATTCTTGACTCTACGTGCATCCGTGCATTTTTCAGCGTTCACAATTTCGTTTTTCAATCGAACCAAATCTAGGTATTCTATTGCCTTAAAACTTCATAATATTCTTAAAATAACTAATTTATCTCCATATATAATAAAAATACTGCAGAAATATCCCTTTAGAAGATTACTTCATAGCTTTCCAAACACGAGCACCACGTAAAATTACAGTATGCCTGCATTGGTTGCATATCATTTATCCATCGATCCGCGTAAATATCTTCCGATTTAAATCGCTACTGTAAATTTCTACTATAGTTCCATCCTCAGTCACGCTCTCTTGCAAGTACCATTTAGAGGGAGTTGTAGAATTCCCCCCTCTAAACAATTAGTCCTCATCTCGACCCATCATACACCGGAGGCAAAACTTCACGGTGAACGACGACCACTCTCATTTCCTTCGAACCTTACTAATCGTTATACTTTCGCCACGCCTTATAGTATACCTCTAACTCTAACTCTCCGCTTCATACATTTCCCAGCGACCTGATTGGCCAACTTTATGTATTCCGTCATTTCACATTTCCGTCAATTCTGTTGTAATAACGAATAATGGGAAACTGTAATGTTGACTTCAAATCTGGCGATGTCTTAGGTCAGCTTCTGTTTTGGATACGCGCAACGTGTGTTTTTTCTGTTCATTTCCCCACATTAAAACCCTACCTTGTGTCTAACTATGCCCTCATAGGGAAGCCAGTCAAAAGAAACTCGACATAACAGTAGAATTAATACAAAACGCAGGGCCCCTTTTACAAAACATACCTACATACATATGATCAAGGCGAGTGTTGTTTAAATGTTAAAACGCTAAACCAATATTTTGTTATTTTTTTTCTGTACACATTTTTTATGTGAGGGGCGTCCGTTTATTTACATATCATTTGTTGTACATTTCCGTGAAACAACAACTTTCTGTACTTTCACCTAACAGTTTATGGTTTACATAAAAGTCATTCATCTTTTCTTATAAAACAAAAAAAAATCCGCTTACGATAGACAAACAAACATTTACTGCTATTTTTCTTAAGATAAACAGATAAAAACAATTTCTTGAATAAGTACTGTGCTTTCACCTACGGATAAATAAATAAAAATTAGGTGTTTATGTACTTATGTCACTGCGCTATTTTGCAAATTAGTATTTTTTTTCTTACATTCAAGTTTTACGATATCTTCTTTAATTCAATTTTCCCGTAAATGTAGTGATAATTACAAAACGGCATCCCCTACCCATGTTATTTCAGTACGGTAACATAAGTGCATAAGTACCCCCATATATTCATCTTTTTATATATATAAAAATACACAGTACCAAAAGATATTCATCTTTTATTGAAACATAGGTATACACCGTTCCAAAAAAATATTCCTCCTTTACTGAACAAAAAACACGCAACTTTTGCTTATTAAGAAAATTGAACATTTTTTCACGACGTTACACACCGTACTATAAACAATCCCGACATTCACATGCAAAAACGTCTTTAGGAATAAACACCTCAATATCCACATGGTAGGGAAGGCTTCCGATGTTGGGGGAGTGTTTATTCTGAAAGCCCTTCTTAATATGGGGGGGTTGAGGGTGTTTATACTACGCTGATTACTGTCGTAAATAAATTCCAAAAATTGCAAAATAAATAATAAAAGTAAATAAACACTACAAAGTGCAACTTTTCTTGAAAAAATAAATATATATTTATATTCACTAAGTTTACAGATTATGTTATTTTCTTTTTATTGTATGTATATGTTTTTCACTTTGTTTGCTTGGAAATTCGTCTGCGTCTTCTACTTTTCTCGGCTTAATCTGGGGACTGCCGATCGAGCCGGAACCATAATTGACGGAAGATCCTGAGAATGACGGTCTAATTCTGCTAGAGTGCCAGACTTTTCTTTTAACTAATTTGAAACTAAAAATTGCATGGTAACAGAATTTTTGTTGTAATTAATTATTTTTATAGCTCAATTACTTATATCAGTATGATCACGACTGCTACGCTTGCGGAGTAGCGGCACCTAATCTGTTCTGGACACAGTACTTAGCAATTCAAAATGACCATTTAATAGTTTCTACACTTAACATTCTTTCATAACTCCTCGGGCAACGCCGAGAAACGGGTCCTGCTAGTTAATATTAAGGCATTATACTAAATAAAATATAGATGTAAAATGTATAACTACAAATAACTTCTAAATCCCTAAAGCCGTTAATATGAACATAGTCTTCGTTAACAGAATAGAAGATTGACAAAATTAAAAATATTCTAGTTATTTTACAATTAATTCGGGGACGATTACACTAAGTTTAAACGTTTATTAGCATAGAATTTAAAAAATATGATTTAATTAGTGGCATAAATAATGACAGTTTTGGTTACAGATGCATAATCTCCATTATAATATAATGTAGCAGCGTAATTAGATAAAATTACCAGTGTTCTTTAATATCATGCTTCTTTTTTTTAAATAATATTAAGTTTTGCTTACAAATATGCAGACACATTTCCATTATAGAAGATAGAATGTTATTTTATATTTGATTCTTTTTACTTTATTCTTGTGACCCTCTCAGCTGGCGGAGACGTTTGAGTTCACCCATAATATCGGTTTGGTGAGATGCAAGTTATTGTACTACTTCCGGGATTTTACATTCGTCTGCTCCATCTTCACAATGTCCGTCATTAGTTTTGAAAGGTAAGTGGATAACAAATATGATTAAATGCGTTTAAAATTAGTACAAATGTTATTTTGTGGTCTCGGAATTAGTATTAGATTCGGAAAAAATTTATCATAATTTCCGATTCCAAAACGATTCTTTTATTTATTTATTTTTTTCATCTAAAACTTAATTTTCCATTACTGTTACTAATGATAAAATGATAAATATTTCTTGATTTTAACTACTTAGGTCAGTGTTTGTATGTTTTAGTTTCATTGTTCTCTCTCTTGTAACATTTATCTATATATCTATAAAAACGAGAATGTGTGCGCGCATGTGTGAGGTCACTTCTAAAACTCAACGATTTTTTATCTACAGACTTGAAATTTGGTGTATAGGATATTCAGACACATGGAAAACTTTTTAAACGGTTTTCATCCGGTAAAAAAAGGGCTGTTAAGGCGTCAAAATTGAAAAATTGGTACGTGAGGGTCATCGGATTTTTATCTGTTTGTCAACTATTTTACGAATGCGCATGCGTGAATGGTTCACATGATCGATCACTTATGTTAAGAACCAGTAGGTTTGGAAACACTTTTTAAAGCTCATGGCATGCTGGCCTAATGGTTATCGTACTTCACTTACTATCTTTAGGTTTTGGTTTCGATCTCAGATCGAGTATTTTTTTACTTGCAAGAAGTGAACTGTTTAGAAAACACATAATACTCGTATGTACATGTTTCAGTTTCTTTATGAAATAAGATATAATATTCATGCATATTTTACGACCGGGCAATGCCCGGCGGCTTGCTAGTATTGCATAAATTGCATTAATGTTCTGTACTATGATTTATTTTGTGAAGAGTTGAGTTGAAACGATGATTAAAAATGGAGATACCCAAAGAGACATAATAAATAATAAAATTCGTTATTTTTTTCTGTTGTAGATATTATGCCATCTGTCATCCACTGGAGGCTCAATATAAATGTACCAAGAAGAGAACACGATTAATTATTATTACCATTTGGATTTTGTCTGCTATTTTTGCTGCACCGACCATCTTTGCTATGGTAAGTTCGATAACTCTAAGTGTTGCACATCATTATTGCATATATAAACAACTAAACTGTTTAATTCAACGTTTTCTATTAAACAATCATGAAGCTTCGTTAATCTATTTCAACATAACTTTGACATAAAAGGCTACCTTAATTATGTCCTATTTTCTGTATATCTTTAATACTACATTACGACGGTTAAATGTGACACAAGGCCGTAATAATGTGTAGATGTGACTAGGACTGGATAAGTAACCTTGACTTTTATTAATTACTTCTCTAATTATCTCCTTTTTGTTATAACTCCTTAACACATATCAGGTGATATATGTAAGTTAGTTATGTATATACGTTTATATATGTTTACTCATAAACTAATTAATTGATTATTACGAATTTTCGAACACAGCTCTTATGCGTAAAGATGTGTAATGTCGGGTATATTCATTTTAATTTAGTGTCATGCGAAATTCAAATACCTCCGATTTCTTATAAAATTTTACCAATAGGTATTAGTCATCAATTAATTAATATTCCCTAAACTTCAGTTTCTTTGGCTATTTTAAATGGTTTTAGGGTGTGATAATATGAACACAGCCTCAAACATTTTTCAAAAAAATTTGAAAATTTAGAAAACCCGAATTCATTCATTAAATGATTAAAATCATATTTTTTTAGACATTCGCTGTTGAGACAACTTTTCAAAGGAAAATATTTCGTGCGGTTTTCTTCATTTTGTTGGTGGGATTAACCTCGAGGAATCTTCTTCATGTGGAGAGAGAACATGTATACGTCCGATGTTGTTGATGATTGTTGTAAAGTTTTAATTGATGTGTATTGCGTGGTTGGCGAGAATTTTAATTAGAGAAACTTGGCCATATCTTTCAAAAAATATTTTCATCATTCAATTAAAAAGATTTATAACATTATTCGATTTTCTAAATTTTCTTATTAAACTTGCAAAATAATGTTTTCAGAGCTGTTACCAAGTTTACCAGGTACGGACAAAAATGGACGAATAAAGATAGTGGGACCTAGTTTTTAAAGCTGATTTATCATAATTTTTTGCCTGTTTCCGACTACTTTTTGATTGTATTTGACAGATTAAAGACTAAAGTTAATTTCTAAAAGGGGAAAAAAATATTTGTACACCTGAAAAAAAAAAAGTTATGAAAAATGTTTTCACGGTGAGCTAACCTATTCAGTAAAATTTTGAAGTTAAATAAAGTCATTGTAAAAATCCTTTAAACGATAAATATTAGTTTTTTGTTTCTATTTCAAAAATAATTAGTCAAGTTAAGTCCTAAGATATTGAATTAATTTTTAAAAAACCTTGTTTGTACAAAAAATAGCTTACTTAGCCCAAAAAGCGAGGGATTCTGCTATTCGAAAAATCGCAACAAACGGAAATGTTGTAAACACGGATTATATGGAAGCCCAAAATTTCAGCCAGTCGAAAGGCTGTTTGAAAATTACGTCATTTACTTAAAAGGAGATAGGGGATGCTAGTTTTCTTTTCTTCCCATATGTGCATCTGTACATTCCTATCCTGAACGTTTGTATCATTTTTACCATTTTTTATTTAATTATTTTTCTATGTTCCTGTGTTTAAATTAATTTCTTTTAATTATTATTTAAGATTATATGAAAAAATTATATTACGCCGAAAGTTTCACATTCATGCAAGCAAGGAAAATATTAAAATCTTACATATAAAAATTATGCGAAATCTTAATTTAAAAAAAAATTAGAACTATTTTTTGCTATTATAATTTTTTTGTGTGAAAATATTAAATATACAATGCTTAATTCAATGATAATATCGGTAGTTCGAGAAATTAATTTTTACGGAATTAGGGACCTTTTTCGTAATGTTCCTGTAAAAAAAATTATTTGAATTTTTATAATTTACGATGCTTTATTTTCATTAAAAAAAAAAATAAATAAATTTATTCATTTTTTTTTTTATTACGGAAACCATAACTTTAGTAAAGGTATTTTTTGTTTAAACAAAATAATACATTTCCAATAAGATTTAAGTAAAAATAATGGGTTCAACATATTACGTGATCATTATTTGATAAATACGGAAATTTTTATTAAAATTGATTAATTTCCTGATTTTTTGTGAATTTTTAAGTAAAAGGAGAGATCAAAATGTTTATAAACGAAAATACGAAAAGGTGTATCAGAAATTTGGAGGAAATTTTGACACCTCTAACAGAAAGCTGCGAATAAAATATAAAAAAAACTCGTAATTTCTCTTTTTACAGTGGGTTGTTTATTTTCTGTCTGGAATATACTTCCAAAATAAACTATTAAAGTTGTTTAAAAAATAATAGAAATATTATTTTTTATTTTTTAAAAAACAGTGTTTACAAAATGCCGGCGTGCCTTCATGCAGCCATTTTTTTACGTAATAAAATCAATAGAATTTTACAAGTTAAATATTTTTCAATTTTTAAACTTTAAAAATCTATCAAAATTTGTCTATTGGTTCAATTTTTACGATATTTTCAGGGTCAATGTGAAATTTTATGCTCTTTCCAATAAACCAAATATAATATTTTAGAGAAACGTTTTTTTAATTCACCCCCCATTTTTAAATGTCTATTAAAATTTTAATACTTAATCTATGTGCCAAAGTTTTATATATCACAAATTGAAGATAAAAGATCAATAAATAAAATATTCTAATTTAAAACAAAACAAAAAAGAATAGTTTTTTTGGAAATTTACTTGTAAAGTCCAAAGTGTAAAACCTTTTTTTTTTTTAAACCACGTTGATTTTTTTTTAAATGAAAGCTCATGTTATGCTTACATCGTCAAGTAGACGCTAACGGCAAATATTTCTATTTCATTGAATGTTTTCTTTTTTTTTTAGATATTAAAAAAAATCTAGTTGATAAAGAAGTATTAAAATATATCAATCAAAAACTCGTGTATTTCATTAAAAGAATTTTTTTTTAAATCGATGAAGCGAATTTTTTGTTCTAGGTGAAAAAAGTGAATGTCCGTTTCCTTTTTAAATACGGAGGATGAAAAATACTAATTTGGTTAACACACGCAATAAAAAAGAGACATTATTTATGTCCCTTGGACGACTCTGTATTTCATAAATTTCATTTTAGCAGGATCAGCTCTTTACAGCTCCGCGCAAAACACGTTGCGAAAATGCGATTTTCTACGACCCTCACTTTAAAAAATCCTTTTATTTAAAAAATACATGGAATTTAAAATATCAATATGGATAAATTCTTAACAATTAAGGATGGAACTACCCATTTAATAGTATTTTTTAAAGTGATTTTTTGGCATTTATATATACACATATATTTATAAGCAAGTCAAAATATGTTGATTTTCTTTATATTTTTTTAAAGAAAACCGCCTTAAAAAAACAAATATTGCTATTAAACCTGTTATTTTTTAAAAGTTTGGTCTTTGCTCCTTTAATTGAAAAAAAAAATTAGGGTTTGAATTACATTTTTCAAGAAGTTATGAGCTTCGAAAATAGTAAGTTGAATTATTAAAGTTCTAATCATCATTTTTAATGGCAACTTTCTGATACACATAGAACATCAAAGACATTGCTATGCTTTAGTTTAGGGACGTACGTATCTTTACTTTGAATTAAAGTGGTCATTCTGTGTCCTAATATCGTTTTTTATTTTCATCAGCCTCCACCCTTCATTACAGGCTTTCTGTCTATCCATTTAATCTAAGCTATTATTCCTTTTTTGTATTTTACACATAAGCTTAATTTATAAAAGTTGCATTCTATGGATTATATAGATGTATGTTATAAAAACATACATCCATATAATCCATAGAATGCAACTTTTATGATACCAACCATATTTAAATCATATAAAAGTAATTATGTAGCAAATCAACGATAGATACGATTAAGATACATAATTATTTTTACATGATTTAAATATAGTTGGTATCAGAGAAATTGCATTATTTATTCATGTACATAGTAATTAAAAATTTAAAACACATGTATATACACAGATATAAATATTAACGCATGTGCATGTGTAGGTGCCTGCATTTATGCAGACTGTTTATCAATGGTTGTTATTAGTAGTATATGGTTGTTATTATTAGTATAGCCATACAAAATCCTCCCGGTGAGATGCTCTGGCTAGCCTGGAATTTATTTCCCCTCCCTCCTCTTTCACTCCCCATTCCTTTCTTTCGTATATCATAACTCCCTAACCCACTTACCCTTCCTCACGAACTATACTCCTTCTTTTCCGAGGTTAAAGTTACACCTATAAAAAATTAATAAATCTTGACGCTGGCTTTAATATTGCTCCTTTTTTCAGTCTGATAAGATAGTCTCTCTGAATTTAGGTTCCACTGAAACAGGTATGCACATATGTAATCAATAATGTTTGTATAATAAACAGACTATATACGTGCTCTGTCCTTCATCGAGCACTCTGATAAACACAGGGGTTTCAGTGGATTTATATCTGGGAAATCAAACTATACAACTAATATATATATATATATATATATATATATATATATATATATATATATATATATACTGGTTGGTTTCATCCTAGTTATCAAAGGAAAGAATCAGTTCACAGCCATATTCTTCCCATGAATACCTATATTGTATTCTTTCCTTTGGACATTAGGATACAATCAGCTAGTATATTTGTTCTGAAGCTGGAAACATTTCATTAAGCTTGTTATTGAAATAATTTGGACAAGATTAAATAGAATTGATAGTGAATATTAAACTGCAATATCAATTCTTTTTTTGATCTGATGAATGAAGTATTTGGCAAAATAGATCTGACTCGAACTGCTGATTTCTTTCCGTAGTGATGACAGCCAGAACTTAAGTGGGACTCCACTGAAACAGGTATGCACATATGTAACCAATAATGTTTGTATAATAAACAGACTATATACAAGCTCTGTCCTGCATTGAGCACTCTTTAATAACCACACGAGTTTCATTGGATTTACATATAGGAAACCAATCGATACAACAGGTATATATATATATATATATATATATATATATATATATATATATATATATATATATATATATCATCGGCGGTCACTCGTGTCCGAGTAAGACTGTCCTCCGTTGTGGCTTCTGTGGGTCCTCAGGTGAGCATAGAGCCCAATCCTAGACCCAATTTGTCTTGTGCAATTTGGGCAGATAAAGGTAGTGGTGGTGGGGTGGGGTTGGGTGTGTCTGGTTAATAATCTGTCCTTTCTGTGCTTGCGTTTATCCTCAGCAGCTTGATTTAGGTCACTACTATAAAGCGCAGCACCTTTGTGGACAGCGCTCCTCCATGCCAACCTGCTCCCAGCCACGTCCTCCCATGTGTCAAGGTCCATGTGAAACCGCTTTAGATTTGCTTTGATGTTGTCCTTATACCTCATCTTTGGGCCACCCTGGGCACGCTTTCCCTCAACAAGCTGAGAGTAGAAAATCTGTTTTGGGAGGCGGAGATCCGGCATTCGGACAACATGACCAGTCCATCTGAGCTGGCGTTGAGCAACAGTAGCGGTGATAGTGGGAATGTCAGCCTCACTCAGGACGCTGGTGTTGGTGCGTCGGTCCTTCCAACTAATTCTGAGGATTTTTCGGAGGCATCTTTGGTGGTACGTCTCCAGGGTTTTTACATGCCTCCTGTATGTGGTCCAGGTCTCCGATCCATAGAGAAGAGTGGGCAGCAAGACAGCTTTATATACCATGATTTTGGTCTTTGCCAGAAGGTCACGGTTCTCAAATACTCTCTTCCTTAGCCTTGAGAAAGCCCCACTGGCACAGCTGAGACGGTGTTGTATTTCATCATCTATGTTGGCTTTTGATGATAGGATGCTGCCTAGGTATGGGAAGTGGTCCACATTTTCCAGTCTAGCATTGTCAATGGAGATGTTTGGGGGTGAGACTGGAGTACTGTTTGGTGGTGATTGATGGGGATTTGGGTTTTTTTTATATTAATTGTTAGTCCTAGCTGTTTGTACGCCCTCGTGAAGGCAACCAGTGTACACTGTAGGTCCTCTTCTGAGAGGGCTACAAGGGCGTTATCGTCTGCATACTGTAGCTCCATAATGGATATGGTGTTCGTTCGACCTTTGGCCCTAAATCTGTTGATGTTAAAAAGTCGCTCGTCAGTTCTGTACATAATCCGAACTCCATGGGGAAGATGTTTGTCCGTGAGATGGAGGATAGCAGTAATGAAGATGGAGAACAGGGTTGGGGCAATGACACATCCCTGTTTCACTCCCGTGTCAACCCTGAAGGGCTCTGTTTCATCTCCACTACTACTGAGGACTGTAGCTGACATATTCCAGTCTGGAAGAGGTGCGGGATGCAATTAGGAAGATGAAAAACAATAAGGCGGCTGGTTCTGACGGCATCCCAGCAGAAATCCTGAAGAAAGGCGGGCCTGATCTTCTCAGACACATCCATGCCCTGCTGCTCAAAATATGGGAACAAGAGAAAATCCCTGCACAACTTAGAGATGCCCTAGTTGTCTCCATCTTTAAGAAGGGAGACAAGGCAAACTGTGGGAACTACCGGGGCATTTCTCTCCTCTCTACCACAGGGAAAGCCCTAGCTCGGGTTTTGGCCAACAGGCTTACACCCCTTGCAGAAACCATCCTTCCCGAGTCCCAAAGTGGTTTTCGACCAAATAGAGGCACGATGGACACGATCTTCACTGCTCGACAACTCCAAGAAAAGTGCAGGGAGCAAAATTTACCATTATACATGGCTTTTATAGACCTTACTAAAGCCTTTGACTCTGTGAACCGTCAAGCCCTTTGGCTGGTTCTTGCAAGGTTTGGATGCCCAGAGAGGTACATTCGGGTACTGAGACTGCTACATGACAATATGTCAGCTACAGTCCTCAGTATATATATATATATATATATATATATATATATATATATATATATATATATATATATATATATATATATAAAGAGAGAGAGAGAGAGAGAAAGAAAGAAACAAAAGAATATTGCTGTTGCTATTTGGAATAAGCTATACGTCAATTCCATTAAAAAAAATATCGGCTGTTTACTCTATGTACATAAATACCGACTGACCAATGATCATATCCTGACTGGACATTAATTCTGTTGGATCTTGAATGTATATTAAGTGAGTGGAATTTCAAATGGTCTTTTTCTCAGCATGAAGTTACTATTTTTTCAATTTTTTTTTTGGTCGGTCGTTTCCCTTAACTAAATGTTTTCCCATTGCAGGTCTGCTGATTGCAGCATGCGCCTATGCATCACCTCTAAATATGCAACATTGTGCATGCTTACCATAGTACAACATCGAAACGAATGCGTGAATTCAAGTATTTGAAGATGAGTGTAAAAACGAAAACTAAATAATTTGTGATATAAATGAATTAATTCAAATATGTGATACATTGAGCCTGAAAGTCAGTGAACTCTAGACATATGTTTACTTATATTTTCAGAAATCTTACACTTCAATTTACGACATTTTGGATGAGCAGACGTGCCGACAAAATTTTTCAAAGGACATCTACATGCAACTGTTTTGCACCTACTATCTTGGCATCTTATTTGTTTTGCCACTACTGATTATGCTCTACACATACGGCTGCAGCTGTGTGGCCCTGAAGAAAAGCGCAAACAGATCGAGAGCTCTGCAAAATATCGGCGCGATAAGGTATCTATATCGAAAGAAAAATATTCACTAAATGCATCTATGTAATAACTTTGATACTAATCTGTATTTTAATTAGTTATGAAACGATTCCGATATCTTTCCCCGATTCCGAACAGTTACCGATTTCAATTCTTTTAACATCTCTAAATATTTAGCTATAGAGCTGTTATGTTTTTATTTTTATTTTTATTCTTGAATTACTGTAAAAACTCATTTATTATGAGCATATATTTTCACAAACGCAAATAATGCATTTATGGTGGGATATATTGATTTTAGCTTTACCGATATTTTAATATCAAAAATATTTATCAGTCTTTTTCATTACTACTAGCAATGGAAAATTATGGTTGAAATAAAAACTATATACATATATGTAAAAGTATCATTTTTAGCATCGGAAAATAAGCACATTTTATCCGATTCACGATTTCGATTCCGATTAATCGTTCAAAAACTAATACTAATATAATTACACTTTTGTTTGTTCATTATTACGTTTCAAAAATGAGATCGTTCGATTGCCAAAGATGAAATGCAAAAAGGTAATTGCTGATTATCTAATATCGATTTTGACAAATAATTCAAATTTCTTCACTATGTACAATGTAGAACTAAGGTTAGGTTTTTCAACTAATTTGACTGATTCGTCATAGCTCTTAAGGCTGACACGAGTGTCCGATGGAATCGTCCCACCAAGCCATTTTATTATTCGAGGAGATATGTTAGAGCACTCACTCTCTGACTTCGTAATAATTTCATCATTTGGCAAAATAGATCTGACTCGAACTGCTGATTTCTTTCCGTAGTGATGAGAGCCGAACTTAAATACGGGATACCTATCCAGAAAAAAAATTATGCTTTTTGTTTTGTTTTGTTTTCTGTATTAATTAAAGCTTCACACTAGCGGAAGGAACGATTCGTATTTCAGCTGGCAGTGTTTTTCTTCGCATATGATGAATGAAACACCGATGTCCACGTGCATTTATGTACCATGGAGCGCACCTGTATGCACGCAAAACGTTATTCGGGATGCAAATAAAAAAAAACATTCAACAATCTTCGCTTTTGACATGATACCCGGGACTGTGACAAATGCCGGATATCAAATTTTCTTTATCCTAACTCAAATCCATTGGTGTTCAAATGAATTGAGATTCCTGTGTGAGAGAGATAGGGAAGGGGAAAATCAGTGTTCACTTTAGTCGTCGTATTAATAATTTACCAGCTACTCCCGCTAAATTTTTCGATGGGTGCACCCTAAAGTATTGCTGCCGAATATACCGACAACAAATGCCGAAAGAAAATGTTACGTTTTCCAATTTTCTACCACGAAGTTTTGTAGTCGTCTCAATAACTGAGTGGATTTCATAAAAAAGGTTTACTCGCGAAAAAAGTTGACATAACTTTTGCTGTCTGGAAACCAACGTCATAGAAATAATTTTCTCCTTAAGTGTAGTTTAGGATTTCTCTGTCGATAGGGAAATTATTAAGTCGTGAATGACGACATTGTCTGAAAACTGTTTTATTTGAAAGGTAAATTTGTCAATTTTATCTGAGCAAAAACTATTTTTACGCTTCTTCACTTCAAACAGGATATATTGCCACTTGCAATATAAGGAGCTACTATTTGAGATCATGTCTAGCAGGGGACTATGAAGAGTTTAACGGCAAGATGTCTGTTCACGTTACATTTAAACTTTCATATGTTAGTACAGTCATGGAAACAGGAAATAGGGAGAAAATTGCAAAATCTAGCAGTTCGAAGGAAGAAACCATTAATCTTTCCGGCGTCTCGGGACATCAATAATAAATGGGTGGTACTTTGCTGTGTGTCGGGTTAGTCGGGATTTTGTACATCGAGGGGGCACAAGTGCTATGAGTTCATCAGAACACATTCCATTAAAGTACTTGCAAAACATGAAGAGGGATGCGACATTGCGGCGGTGGGACAAAGGTTGAAGCTTGGACAATAGTGTAGAACCTGTTAGATTTGAGACTCTTTTTTTTTGGGGGGGGGCATTGTCTAAGAGTGATAGATCAGTGGTAATGGTAATACATTATGGCTTTGTAAAGATTTAGTGTGCTTTCCGGTGTGAGTAATTTTCTATTACGGTAGAGTGATCCCATCTTCTTTGCAGCTTTGCAACAGACTTGGCAATGTCCTCTATATATTTGTTCAAATTCATGTTGCCTGTGAATGTCAGGCTGAAGAGTTTGAAGGATAGGCTCTTAGGTATGGTGTTATTTGTCAAAAAGTATTTTGTAATTGTTTAAGAAAAGACCCTTACTCTTGATAACATTAAATTTGTCTCTCCATGAAGGAAGAGTTAGACACAAGCTCGGTTTTTAATGTGGGGAAAATCCAGTTCCCCGAAAAGAGGCACTCTGGATAGGAACAAAAATAAAAATTGTCTCAGTCTAGAAGGATTTTTCCTTCAGCGACCGAGGACAGAAAA
>NC_136484.1:72435638-72453138 GCF_053919585.1 Euprymna scolopes | reverse complement strand
TAATTTTTCATCCAGTACGCCTCCCGATACATTGCTTCGTCAACATGCGACCATTTTATATCTCCCGAAGACACTTCCGTATTTAGAAAAAAAAAATGAGTGACCGATTTACCAGAATGTGGTAACTAAAAAGTGAGTACCCCTTTCACATGTTGAAATGATTTTTTTTTTTTCAATTTATTTTCATAATCTGGTTAGTGTTCACTCAATAATAATCCAGTGAAAAAATTTCAAAAAAAACTATCAGTATAGAAACTCCACCATGTAAGTAAATAAATAAAAAATGTTACATGCGCATGCGTTAGCCTTGACTAGGGGGGTACTAAGGGAACGACCATTAAATAATTCTGCGGGTCGCCATGGAACTCAACGCCCAAGGAGTACCAAAATAGTTTTCATGATCTAAAGAAATTTTCCATGTAAATTTAACTTAAAATGAGCACCCACTTTCTGGCCACCTGAGGAAGGGGCATTTATTTTCGTGTTTATTGGCTTAAAGGTTTTTTGACAAGGCAGTTTGGTACGCGAATGCATATTTAACAGTTTTCGTTTATGCTCACGCATAGCATAAACAAAGGCTACGTCTGTGAAATGGAAAATAGCCCCAGAGTTCAGGGGTTAATACCATGCAAAAGAAATCAAACAAAAAGACTTTTTAGCCAAGAAACACACAGAAAAAAGAAAAAAAAATAGCATCCATTTTTTTCTATCGAATTCATTTACTGTTTTTATTGAAAACTATTTTCCTCCGGATTTTTGATATAATTTTCCATTAAGGGCCGTGCGTCTCACGTTCGTAAATAACAAAAAAAAATTTGTAGATTTTGGTGTGCTAAAAACGAATCTGCAAACCGTTTCGTCGCAAAAAATAGTTTTTATGATATGAAGAAATTACTTTTTCGAAAAAGTGGCGATCACTTTTCCATGTAAATTTAACTTAAAATGAGCACCCACTTTCTTTCACCTGAGAGAGGGGGGATTTTTTCCCATGTTTATTGGCTAAACAGCTTTCGTTTATGCTCACGCATAGTGTAAACAAAGGCTACGGCTGTGAAATGAAAAATAGTCCCAGAGTTCAGGGGTTATTACCATGCAAAAGAAATCAAACAAAAAACTTTTTAGCCAAGAAACACAGAAAAATGCCCCTCTCTCAGGTGGCCAGAAAGTGGGTGCTCATTCTAAGTTAAATTTACATTGAAAAGTGATCACACACTTTTCGAAAAAGTAATTTCATGAATATCATGAAAACTTTCTTTTTGCTACGGAAACGGTTTGCAGATTCGTTCTTAGCACACCGAAATCTACAATAAAATATTTCGTTATATATGAACGTGAAACGGGCCTTAAAGTAAAATAATACCGGATTTTTTGGAGCAGATTTGCCGTTTAGTTGTACAAATATCCTCAAACTAGGTAATCACTAAAAGGGACTTTTAAAAGTCGTCACCTGTATCGAGCAAAAGTTTAAAACCACCGATTATATGCCAGCCTACGTCACGGTAACATATATTGAGTGAGTTCCTAACAGTATTTTGTATAGTTTTTTAGTTTAAACTCATTTTCCCAAAATTTCCCCAAACTTAATGTGTTCGATACAGTCTGCCGCCATTTGTATTTTTCAGATATACCGATAAACATTGAATGTTTTTGAACCGATTATACATTACATAAAAACTCTAAAATCTTATCCAGTTAGGTAGAACATTTACTTTTCTTGCCTTTGATAACATTTATTTATATATATTTATTTTTTGACAACTTCTTTGTATCTGTGTTTAGTAATACAAACCCTTTTCATTTAATGTAACGTTTAGTCGGCTCGAAAAACAGTGTTTATCGGGGTATTTGAAAGCTACAAATGGTGGTGGACACTGTTGATTACTTTAAGTTAGAGAAAGTGAGTTAAAACTAAAAAACTATACAAAATACTGTCAGAAACCCACCGATTATGCCAGCCTATGTCATGGTAACATATATTCGGTGAGTTTCAGACACTGTTTTGTATAGTTTTTAGTTTTCAACTTACTTTCCAAAACTTAATGTATTCAACAGAGTCCGCGACCATTTCTGTTTTTTTGAGCCGATTAAACATTTTACATTACATAAAAACACTAAACGAAACGTAACTTACCTTTGCTTCCATTTATTTGTTTTTGGACAACTTTTTCGAACCCCCCCCCCACCATCAACCAAATATTAATTACTAACTCACATTTTTGTAAAACAACAACAACAACAAAAATTTAGCGTTTCAACATTTTTGCTACGTTCGGTTTCATCCACTGATTGTTGCTCAAATCCAAACCATGAATGATTGACAGAAACTCCCGAGGATCCAGATCAAATTCTGCAAGAGTACCATTTTTTTTTTCATTTTCGCCTTCTTTTTCACTTTTTGCAGTGGATTGCTGTACTAATATAAGAAACATGCATTTTCTCTTTTTATTAAATTTTTCTATTACACCAAATTGAGCCACTGCAACGCGTGGCAGGGTACAGCTAGTATATATATATATATATATATATATATATATATATATATATATATATATATATATATATATCACTTATATAACTTATACAAGTTCTAATTCAAAATGACGTAATGAAAACATATTATAAGGTATTACAGCTTCTCTTTCAATTTTCGGATTTTAATCATGTCAAAACGCATTTTACTTCCTTTTGATGGATTGATCGTTGCTATATCTTTTGATGAGTTAAAGGCAAAATAGTGCCATTGTCCGTGTGTGTGTGTGTGTGTGTGTGTGTGTGTGTGTGTGTGTGTGTGTGTGTGTGTGTGTGTGTGTGTGTGTGGCACGGTCTCTACCAAACTACTTTATCAAGTTTTAGTCTACAGACTTGAACTTTGATATATAGGGGATTCCGGCCTGTGGAACAAGTTTGTTTTTGTTCTTTGCGATAAAATATAGCTTCTAAGGGGTCAAAATTGAAAAATTAGAATTTGACAGGCGTAATTCAAAGTACCTCCCTACGCATGCGCAAATATTCATTTATAAGTTAAACTGCATTTATTTTTAAAGTTTTGATATTTATCTGTCCTTAATGAATACTGCTGGAGAACTGTCTTAAAATATAGTTGAATTTGGAAACGACGTTTTCGTTCTTTTTTCGAACGAAAAAAATAGCCGTTGATTTTACAATGCTTTTACGTTTTATATATTTTGGATGTTTGTTTTCTCTTGGAATAAATACTATTGTTAGAATTCAGAATATTGGACAGTTAAATGCACGTTTCTTTATATTTATTTACTGTTTAATTGTTTTTTTTTATATGTATATATGTATTATGTGCATGTGTGTCTGTGCTTACTTATATGTATATGTATTTAAGACTGACGTGGCACCTTTTCATTGACTATAACTTCTCCTCCTTCCGCTTCATTTCTCCCCTTCCCACGTGCATGCGCGTTACTTTCACTACACTGATGAAGACTAAAGTATCAGTCGAAAATCATGTTCTTATTAAAAAGTTTAAAAACATTTTTTATAATAATATTTTGTATTCCTGCACGTCACCAATAGAAAACGAATAAAGAAAAGCTATAAACGAATAAGAAAATTTATACTTTTCGTATTCTTTTTTTTATACATTAAACACTAAAATAGAACATAGAAATTAAATAGAAATTTAAACACTAAAATAGAAAATAGATTCTTAAACCAGATCAACCGACAATTCTGATCAAGTATAATTACATATAGAGTAGATCAAGAACTTTTACTTTTAAAAATATATTCTATGGCTATATATTCTCTCTTAACAATAAAAGAAGAACGACCATACTTCTTTTCTTTTCTATATATATATATGTAGTCTAAATAAGCTTGGAGCAATTGATATATATATATATATATATATATATATATATATATATATATATATATATATATATATATATATATATGATGAAAATAATGGAAATAGTATTCCGACAAAATAGAGAAAATAAAAAGGAACAAACCGTATTATGTGTTCATCAACGTTTCGTCTTTATTTCGAGACTTCCTCTGGATGAATGAGATTAAGAAACAAAAAATACCAGCACAAAATATTTGAAAATGTTTCACGTGCACAGTGTGACGCAGTTCTATTTCAGAGAAACGGAAAAAGACGTTGGGAATTCAAAAAGGAGGGGGAGGGCTGGCGCTGTTAAAGAGAAGGAAATTTTAGTGACGTCATATAGTCGTTAATGTAATTTTAAAACTATGAACGCAGTTAATATTCTTATTGGGAAAAAGATATATCTATTGAAATTCAAATATAAGTTTGTAACAAAAATGAAATGAGTGTTTTTTATGTAATTCATTGATTGAGATTATGTGTTAATTATTACAGGGGGTGTTTGAATGGTGTGAGAAAGTTAACCTGTGTCTACAGTTAAATGATGTTCTTTTAATAAAAGTTTACTTATTAATGGCGCTATGTTATAGAAACCTACACGTTGTTTAATAGTGCTTGAAATTGCGATAAGCGCAGATTCCAGAAGTCTCCGGAGCGGTTTATTTGAAATATAATTAACTACTTTTGTTTGTTTAAAGTCAAAGGTGTGGGTATGTTGCAATGAATGAGAGAATAATGCACTTAGAGAATTGCTATTTTTTATATCTCTTTTATGTTCATTGAGCCTTTTTTCCAATTTACGCTGAGTTTCACCAACGTATTTATGATGACAATTATGGCAAGGAATAGTGTATATACCTCCATTGGAAACTGGTTTGTTATAGAGATGTTTCGTAGTTTTTAATATATGTCTTATTTTTGAATTTCCAACGTCTTTTTCCGTTTCTCTGAAATAGAACTGCGTCACACTGTGCACGTGAAACATTTTCAAATATTTTGTACTGTTTTTTGTCTTTTTTTTTTGTTGTTTATTAATCTCATTCATCCAGAGGAAGTCTCGAAATAAAGACGAAACGTTGATGAACACATAATACGGTTTGTTCCTTTTTATTCTCTCTCTCTCTCTCTCTCTCTCTCTCTCTATATATATATATATATATATATATATATATATATATATATATATATATATATGATTTTTCAGAATGTGAGAGATTGTATAATAGATTCCACAGCCAAACAACGCCGCAGCTCACAAGAGCCATAACAGCCAGACGAACCGAAAGTCCAGGACAATCGGATTTCGACGCGGTTTACTTGATCTGTGTTGGTTAATAGAAATTCTTGTGTGCGGGGCGTTTGCTCAGTTAGTAGAGTGCTTGCCTCGCATGCAAGAGGCTCGGGTTTCGAATCCCGAGTGCGGATGTGTCTAACTAATGAGCCCAAATGAGGGCGAAACTCGAGTCTTGGACTTCCGGTTCGTTTGGCTGTCATGTCTCTTGTGAGCTGCGGCGTTGTTTGGCTGTGGAATTTATTATATATATATATATATATATATATATATATATATATATATATATATATATATATATTTGAATTCTCAGGGATAGTAAGTTGAATATGCTGAAAAATTCATAATTACAAAAAGGGAATTCAACTACATAACAGTGAAAAATAAACATGCCAACCTTAACTTAAATTGTGGAATAGAACACGGTGATCATGAACTGTTTACAATGTAACTGTCTTAGAGATTTATAACCATGACAGCTATGAAATCCAAGGCTCGATATATAGACAGTAGGTACAGGTGCACTTAATCTGTTGCTGTAAAGCAAAGCAATGGCACGTTTCTTCCTGCTCATGTAGCTTTCTTTGCACTTGATGCGCCTTGTCTTTTGATCAACGAACGCTGATCAGATAAGGGAGGTAATTACATGAATTGACTTCATGGCACTTTGCATCAATTAAAAGTAAATAAAATTGATAGCCTCACATTAGCTAGAAACCAATGCAAACTGATTCAGATACGTTGATGATCTTTCAACATTGGCCATTATTAGTGATATTCAGATTAGCTCAACCGAACAGGCTGCTTGTTTCAATGAGGTGAGTTAATTCTTTCCAGTATGATAAAGCTACCGAAATGAAGACTTCATCTGGCGGTATGGGCATAAAACACAAGAATAGTTAAATAGATTTCATCAAACAATTTTGTAATTATCTCAAACAAAGATATTTCTGAGTAATATTAATTCACGTATAAGACAACATGTATGCAAGTGATATTGCTAGAATGATTTTTATCGGTTGATGTTGATGGAGATCTTAAGTGGATTTGGTACGTTTCGGCATGGTCGATTCGGCGTCGCCGTTCTGGCTTGGTAAACCCGTTTCGGCATACGGTCGATTCGGCGTCAAATTAGCGCTTCGTCGTTATAGTCTAAGTTTTTTTTTTTATATATATCTTTAAAATTAAGTCAGTAAATGAAAATATTTTTCTTTGAATAAAATTAAAAGAAAAATTATTAAAAGAAAAAATTTAATTTGATTTCAAAAAAGAACTTAAAAATAACCGTGTTTATTTAAAACACAACACAAAAAAACAAACAAGACTCAGTCGCCAACAAGAGATTATCTCTATATATAAAAATGTAACTCTTGGTTTGTTCGCAATTAATAGTCTAAAAAACCACTGGACGGATGGCTTCCACGTTTTGTTTACTATATCCATGTGTGTTTTTATATATTTCTTTTTAATTATAACATTATACTTAATTTTTCTATGATAAATAGGTGGTTTTCTTTGTACCGATAGGCCATTTTTTTATTTAGGGACAATTATTTATTACCACTTCCTGTCACGTGACCAGTGTTTCCAATTTAGCGGTTTTCCTGCTAAATCTGGAGATTTCGTTTGCAATCTAGCGGGGAATTCTAGAAAATCTGGAGATATTTAGCACCCACACACCTGCAATTTTAGATTAAAAAATAAAGAAAAGCGCTTGAAAATACTTTAAAACATAAAATAGACTCATTCATGTAAGTAAAAAAAAGTAGCATTTATTGCCTTTGGTAACAATTGATTATTTGTTTTGTTTTTCACCTTTTTTTCGGCTAACCATTCTTAAATCTCGCTGTAAAATCGATTTTTCCAAGTACATTTCAAGTGGGGGGGGGGATTCCAATCTCCGAAGTTTAGTTTTTTGCAGTATATTTCAATTTAACTTTTATTATAAAAAGTTTGAGTTTATAATTTGTTTCTTGCAAAAAAAAAAAAAAAATACCCTCTCTGAAAAAACATGTAAACCTTCTGGGGAGCTAACCGCTTCAATATAATCCCAGAAACATATAGTGAGAAAACACGGAACATTTTATATATTGAATATACTATATTTATAATTTTTTTATTGTAGGAAGTTAAAATATGGAGTTTTTTTTGGGGGGGGGGGATTAGCGATTTTGAAAATCTCAGATGATAAAAGTTAAAAATCTAGCGATTTTCTGGACATTTCTTTCTCCTGATCTCGCGGGTTTTTTTTTAAAATCTCAGAAAAGGATATTTTAGTCTCACAGGCTTAATGTAAACAGAATATGTTTACAATATCGGTAAATTTTCAATGATTATCACATGATTATTGATAATGTAACCATGTGATTGAAATTTGATTTAAATTAACCACACGTAGTCGTTTTCCTATCAAATATTCATCGAAAAATAGTAGCTACAGACAAAATGAATGCCGACGCTCAAAGTGTATAAACATTTTGACCCCTCCCTTTACTTAAAAATTCACCAAACATCAGGAAATTAACGAATTTTAATGAAAATTTCAGTATTTATCAAATAATGATCGCAGAATATAATGAACTAATTATTTTTACTTAACTCTTAGTGAAAATGTTTTATTTTGTTTAAACAAAAAAATACCTTTACTAAAGTTATGGTTTTCAGTAGTAAATAAAAAACGCAAGAATTTATTTTTGCTTTTTTTTTATTTAAATAAAGCATCGTAATTTGTAACAATAAAAAATAATTTTTACAAGAACATTCCGAAAAAAGTCCTAAAGTCCGTATTAATGAATTCAATACAACTCGAAGAAAAATGAATTTCTCGCATACTATTCAAAAAATTGAAGATTCAATTAGATTCCTATTTCAGTCACCTAAATTATTTAGGGTGAAATGAGTTTAGGAATTTATAGCCAAACCTAAATATTTTTTTGCTTAAAAAAAATAGCATTAATATAGTAAGTTAGGTAAAATTTGCATATAATGCTCTGCTTTACGGTTGTTGTAAAAATGGAACGGAAATTTGAATTTCGTTTCCTTTTAAATTCGGTACATTTTTATATTATGTCCAGCTCATCGTTCATATTCGACACGTCAACTTTTATAGTTTTTCGGGTATGCTGGCAAGGTTAGGGGTGTCTATTCCGAAAGCCGTTCTAACATGGGTGTGTGTCAGAAATTTCGTGAAAAATAGTGAATAATTCCACCCCGTTTTTCCAAGCTTATAACTCCTCAAAAAATGTAACTCAAGCCCTAATTTTTTTTTCAATTAACGGAGCAAGGACCAAGGTTTCATTAAAAAAAAAAAAACAACGTGTTTTTTTTAAAAAAGGTTTTAAACTTCGGACTTCACAGTTAAATTTCTAAAAATACTACTTTTTTTGTTTTAAATTTGAATATATTATTTATTGACCTTTTCTCTTCAATTTGTGATATATAACACTTTGGTGAGTAAATTAATTATTTACTTTTTAATAGACATTTCAAAATGGGAGGCGTGAATTATTCGACCCCCTGTCTTTCCAAGCTTATAACTACTCGAAAAATGTAATTCAAGCCCTAATTTTTTTTTTTCAATTAAAGGAGCAAGGACCAAGGTTTCATTAAAAACAAAAAAAAACAAAAGAAAAAACAAACAACATGGTTTTAGAAAAAAAAACTTCGAACTTTCCAGGTAAATTTCTAAAAAAACACTAGTTTTTTTTTGTTTGTTTTAAATTTGAATATATTATTTATTGACTTTTCTCTTCAATTTGTGATACATAAAACTTTGGTGAGTAAATTAATTATTTACTTTTTAACAGACACTTGAAAATTGGGGGCGTAAATTACAAAAAAACGTTTGTCTAAAATATTATATTTAGTTTATTGGAAAGAGTATAGACTTTCACATTGATCCTGAAAATATTGTAAAAATAGAATCAATAGAAAAATTTTGATAGATTTTTAAAGTTTAAAAATTGAAAAATATTGAGTTCGTAAAATTCATTACTGTTTTTTTTTAAATAAAAAAAATATTTCTATTACTTTTAAAACTACTTTAATAGTCTATTTTGGAAGTATAATCCATAAAGAAAATAAACAACCCAATTTTAAACGAGAAATTACGAGTCTTTTTATATTTTATTCGCAGTTTCGTGATAGGGGTGTCAAAAATTCCTACAAATATTCTGATACATCTACTAGATTGGAGTGTTTATTCGTTGTAAACGTACCCGACAACCTATAAATGTTGACATTTCCAATGTGAATGGTAAGCTGGACTTATGTAAAAAATAACAAAAAGATATACCAAACTGACTTTTTCGTTTAAAAATGGAATTATTTCCCTTTCGTTATTAACTTTTTTTGTTTAAATATTTTGTGTTTTATATACATAAAGTACAATTGTTGAATGTTACTGTTTTGATTATATTCGTTTGGGGAGGCACAATTAAAAAATTAAGAAAGATTAAAACGAAGCGAAATTTAAGTTTCCGTTCCATTTTTACAACAACCGTAAAACAGCGCATACACAGCAAGTTTTATCGTAATTTATAAGCATAATGTTGAAACACTAAATCAGCATTTTATTTATTTTTCTGCAAAATTAATGATGGAAGTATTTTTCTGTTTATTTTCTGAACATCTGTTAAAAAAAAATAATTTGTACATTCTCTTGAAAAAAAGAATCAAACTTTTCCCTACATTCACATAACTATTTACAGTGTTCATATAAAGCATTCATCTGTTCTTTTTATAATAAAAATTCCGTTTTCAAAGAGAAACGTTTACTGCCAAATTTCTTTTTAAAAAAAAAGTGCAAGTTTTCCTGAAAAAAAACTTTCACCTAACAATTTATGGTAAAAAATTAATCTTGTTTTGGGGAAAAAAACAGCTTTTATTGATTAAAAAAATTGCAAAAAATAATAAAAGTAAATAAACGAACAAAATGCAATTTTTCTTGAGGAATGTGTTCCATTTTAACAAACTGAGCCACAGCAACGCGTGGCCGGGTACAGCTAGTATTTTTATGTTTTTCTTAATTAAAAAAGAATTTAAAATATTTTAAAGTTTTTAATCCTTAAAAAATAATTATAAAATAATTAACCAAAAAGAGTTTTGCAAAAATATGATTTTCCCCCTTTTAAAACAGTTAACGTGATATAAACATTAAAAACTTGCAACCGTGTTTATTTAAAACACATCACAAAAACAAACAACAAGATTCAATCATCAACAACGAGATTATATTTTCATATTGTTTTTCTTAATTTAAAGAATAAAAATAGTTTTTAACTTTTTAATCGCTAAAACATTATTCAGAAAATAATTAATCAAAACGAGTTTTGCAAAAACATGGTTTATCTTAAAAGTTAAAGTGATATATTTTCATATTGTTTTTCATAATTTTTTTTCTTTTTTTGAAGTTATAAAATCTTTATAAAAATGTGACTGGCGTAATCAATGCTGCATTGTTCCCCTTCTGAATCAGTTGAGCCGAATCGGCGATGCCGGATCAGCGACACTGAAACGTCGCATTCCCTCTGTGGTTATATTATCTCCCAGTCATTACCTACTCTTGTATGGGGAGGAGGGGTAATATAATATATGTTCTGCTGTCATGAGGCAATCCTGCATAGCTAGGTGTATCAGAATTTTTGTAGGAATTTTTGACACCCCTTTAAAAATCTATCAAAATTTTTCTATTGATTCTATTTTTACGATATTTTCAGGGTCAATGTGAAATTTTATGTTCTTTCCAATAAACCGAACATAATATTTTAGACAAACGTTTTTTTTTAATTCACGCTCCCCCCCCCCCAATTTTCAAGTTTCTATTAAAAAGTAAATAATTCACCGAAAAGTAAATAATTAATTTACTCACAAATTGAAGAGAAAAGGTCAATAAATAATATATTCAAATTTAAAACAAAAAACAAGTAGTGTTTTTTAGAATTTTACCTGTAAAGTTTGAAGTATGAAACCTTTTTTTTTTTTAACCACGTTATTTGTTTTTTCTTTTTTTTTTAAATGGCACCTTGGTCCTTGCTCCTTTAATTGAAAAAAAATTAGGGCTTGAATTACATTTTTCGAGGAGTTATAAGCTTGGAAAGACAGGGGGTCGAATAATTCACGCCTCCCATTTTGAAATGTCTATTAAAAAGTAAATAATTAATTTATGTACCATACCTTATACCAGTCTTATATATCACAAATTGAAGAGAAAAGGTCAATAAATAATATATTCAAATTTAAAACAAAAAAAGAACTGTTTTTTAGAAATTTACCTGTAAAGTCCGAAGTTTAAAACTATTTTTTTTAAAAAAACACGTTTTTTTTTTTTTTTTTTTTTTAATGAAACCTTGGTCCTTGCTCCGTTAATTGAAAAAAAAATTAGGGCTTGAATTATATTTTTCGAGGAGTTATAAGCTTAGAAAGATGGAGTGGAATTATTCACTATTTTCACGAAATTTCTGACACACCTACTGCATAGCACTACCAGCTCCTTTCGTGAGGGAGGAGGTAGTATATGTTAATATGTCATATATATTAGGAAAAATATATCATATGTATTGTCCATTTTATTATGTAATTATTCTAATTCTAACAGTATTTTAAAAACATTTTTTTCCCTCGCCAGGTAATAAAAATGTTAATAATCATATTGATCACCTTCACCATCTGTTGGGGTCCGTCGCTGATTTTTCAAGTACTGGTTATCTATAGGATTTCAATCGTTAATCAATGGCTGATCACCCAGGTGGTTGATGGCCTCATTTTCATCAACAGTTGTTCCAGCCCTTATATCTTCATGTGTATGTCGTCGTAAGTACATCCACTTTATTACCTCTTTACAATAAACAAATATTTGACACGGGTGAGTATGTCTGCTGTGAGAGAGACCCTTCCCTCTGAAAACAAAGACACAAAAAATTGCTGAAATTCCATGACATCATGAATGTTAAGGGATTGGTCCTGACATACCAAATTTGCAAACAATGGAAGGAGCTTCATTTTTTTTTTTTTGACCTAATTCTACTGTGCTAGAAAATGATTCACACGTGACAGTATCCTTTATTTCTCCAAAGCCACTATTCGCCCATGCATGGGCTGGTGCATCTACCACTAGTGTCTCTATCTTAAACAGGGTCCAAAAGAAGAGTCTCCAATCTAATACGTCCTAAACTATCAACCAAACTCAAACCCTATTGATGCAATGTTGCATCCCTGTACCTGTTTTACAAATACTTTAATGAAATCTGCTCTGACGAACCTGTAGCACCTGTACCTCCTCGATACTAACTAACTAACCCAACTAACTCGACAAGCAGCAAAATCCCACCTCTTTACTATCCATCCATCCAGCGTAGCCGTAGCCGAGATTGAACTCACTACATGATTTTGTAGTGTAATTTAAATCTTGTTGGTAGCTGAACATTTTTTTATCATGACGCCATCACTAGATGAGGTTCCTACTATGGCTTAAGAGAATCCCATCTACCTTTAAGAGAAGGATAGACTGCGCCAGTTTCTCAACCTGGTATTTTACCTCGTGGTACATACAGCACCCCACCTTCCCAAATGGTCATCAATCTGGTACCGGCCAAGTGCAACGTTGCTTAACTTCGGTGATCTGGCAAGAACCGGTGTGATCTGGCAAGAAGCGATCTTAACTGTAGAAATCTCTAAATGCTGGAAAACTTTCTACTCTAATAGTTCTTTCCTCGAACTGCTAGATTTTGGAATTTCCTCCCTCTTTTCTACTTACCTTATTGTACTAACGTGCAAAAATATAGGGACTTTTAGAGATTATTTAATGTTATCAAATTGCTTATTAATTTTCTCTTAACTACACTTCACATATAGTAGTCCAAAAGATTGAAACCTAAGGAACTAGAATATCAAACGTTAAGGATCATGGAAATTTTACATCATTAATTTCTGCATTCCATGAACCTTGCTTTAACTTTTCTGATGTAAAATGAACTTTATGCATCAAGTAAGACTTCGATGTCTTTGTAGACAACATTTTAGACATGCAGGGTTTCTTTGGAAATTCACCTCATGGATCTTCCAATGGTGTGCTGCATTTGCCGAATAAAGTCTTGCCAAATAAAGTGTTTTAATGCCATCAGTGTGCCTGTTTCTTTGTAATTATATGTGCGTCTCAAATAGCCTCTGATAACCCAGTCCAGCTCTCTGCCTTCTTGTGTAGCTTAGCTGTTTCTAACAACTGGGAGAAGAGGCCTTAAAACCAGCTAATTCGAGCAGGTGAGGCTCGTCAACTTTGGATAATAGCTCACCTATGAGAAAGCAATTCTAATTCCAAACTTCCGTTGCCTTGCGCGATTACCCCGTCAGGGAAATGGCTAAGGGATTAAACCCTGATAGAAAATCCGGAGATGAAGTCATCCAAATCCAATGTTGATGGTGGCATACTCAGATTCTGACAGCAGCCTGCAGTCATAAGAGGCAGCATCTTCTCTACAATCAAGGAAAAGCGCACCCCTTACGTCACTCTAAAACCCTCATCATGCAGGAATCTTCTTCTATTTGAGTTTCTGACCCCCAAAAGTCTGATGGCGATGGAGTATTTAGTGACAGGAGCAGGTTTGAATGAGCCGGAAGCTTTTAGCTTAGCACATCAGCAGCACAATGCATCAGTTGCAGCAGCTGGGATTGACTGGCAGCTGTTGTTGGCAGATCATTATGCATCTAAGCAGTCCCATTTAGGAACCACACTACTCATCCCAATTAGAAAATGGCCTAGAAAAGGTGGCCTAAACATTGTCCACTCAGAATAGTACTTGGACAAGATACCGCACCTGTTGGGACATTCTATCATGTGGTCAAAAATCAATGTCATTTAGAAGTGCAGCATGGAACATAAGGACACTCTTGGATACCAGTCCGGACAGACCACAGTACAAGTCAACACTCATTGCTAGGAAGCTAAAATGTTACAATGTGGGTGTAGCAGCACTCAGTGAGACCAGACTTCTTGAGGAAGGCTTAACTCAATGAAGTAGTTGAGGGTTATACATTCTTTTGGGCCAAAAGTCAGGATGCATATCCAGCTCCAGCACATCATGGTGGTGCAAAGAGAAAAACACTCAACTGTGCTGAACTCTCCAGTGGCGACACTCATCAAACTTCCATCGACTCCTACCTGAAAAGTTGGCAGACATAGAGCAGTTGATCAGCTCAGAGTCTGGGATGAATGAGAAGTAGACGTCTCTGTTTACTATCCTCTTTGATACTGCAGCTCAAGCCATTGGTTTCAAAACCAAAAAACACCAAGAGTGCTTTGACCAGAATAACGGTGAGATCTCTACTCTTCTACAAAAAGTGCACAAATCACACAGAACCACCCTGAACAACCCACAATCTCAATTCCATAAATGGTTATGCATAGACCTAAGGCTCAAACAATCTTCAGAACACTACAAGATAGGTGGTGGTTTTCAAAAGCCAATGAGATACAGACTCACGCTGATAGATGCGATATGCACAGTTTCTATGATGCAGTGAAAGCCATCTACATCTCCAGAAACAGCTCACTAGCACCTGTTAGATCTGCTGACAGAGCATCTTTAATCAAGGATCAGACTTTGATAATGGAGCGCCAGATGTTGACTTCCCCCCAACCTTTGAAGAAATCATGCACACAGTTAAAACCCTATAAAACAAAGAATTCCTTGAACCTGACAACTTCCCAGCTGAGCTCCCCAAAAAGGAGGTTACCTCTGTACACGGATACTGCAGCGCTACATTTCAGAGGTGTGTAGACAAGAGTGTGTCCTGCAGCACTGGAAGGATGCCAACATTGTAGCCATCTACAAGAACAAAGGAGACAAATCCACTTGCTCAAATAGTAGGCTGTTTGTTGGCCATTGCTGGAAAGCTCCTTGCTATGTTGTGTAGACTCATTTCCTTGCTATGTTATGTAGACTCATTTCCATGCTATGTTATGTAGACTCATCTCCATAATATTGAAGTGGGTCACCCCAGAGTCGCAGTGTGGTTTTCGAGGGGGTGGGAAAACAGTTGACATGATTTTTGTGACACGTCCGCTCCAGGAAAAATGCTGGAAATAGCACAGGGACTTGTTCATTACCTTTGTCAACCTCTCAAAAGCATTTTACATAGTTAACAGAGACTTACTGTGGTGGGTCCTGAAGAGATTTGGGTGCCCATCTAAGTTTATCAACATCCTTGTACAGTTCCATTCAGGGATGATGGCCTGAGTGGTAATTGGAAGACACAGCTCAGAATCTTTTGGTGTGGAAACTAGAGTGAGACAAAACAGTGTGCTGGCTCCAGTTCTCTTCAACATTTTCCTCATTGATGTTACAACACTGCTACATAGAGGGATGGAGAAGCAGGATGGAATTGGCCATCAATTTCATGCTTGATGGTAATCTATTTAACATCAGGAGGTTGCCCTTGGAGACCATCATCGAGCTGCAATATGCCAACGATTGTACCCTAGTTGCCAATACACCAGAGACCCTGCAAAACCTCCTTTCGGCAGCTATAACTACATACACCAGAATAGGACTGATGGTCAACACCTAGAAACCAAAGGTACCTGACCTCCCACAAAACACAATAACTCTAACAGCAGCAGGCCAACACCTGCTCACAGTGCCCACATTCAAATATCTAGGGAGTATAATGTCTAACATCTGCTCATTGGATGACACAAAATCCAAAATCGCCTCAAGCAAGCATAAGTATCCTTTGGTCAGCTAAGGAGAAGGATTTTTCAGAACTGCAACTTCAGACTCCACACCAAAATGTCAGTGTACAGAGCAGTATGCATTATTATACTGCTGTATCTATGTAAGTCTTGGACGACCTATAGCCACCATATGAGAAGTCTGGAGACCTTTCATATAATATGTCTCAAGAAAATCCTTGACGTCACATGGAAGGACAGAGCGCCGCATACAGAGGTGTTGGTGGCTGCTGCACATCATTCGAATGCCTAGCCACAGACTACAACATAGAATCCTCTATAGTCAATTACTTCAAGGTCAACATAGTGTCAATAGGCACAGGAAACATTTCAAAGACCACATCAAGAGATCCCTGAAGAAGTGTCGAATAGACCTCTCTTCACTAGAGAAACTTGCTTCCTGCTGGGATCTCTTGTGCTCCCTCTGCTCACAGAGAATGGACTGTATTGAGGAGCACTGAATAGAGGACAATACAGGAAAGCATGCAAAGAGGTATGCTTGTCAGGCCATCCCTGCTCCATCCAACGCCTTCTTAACATGTTCGATCTTTGATCGTAATTGTGGGTTCAGGATGGAACTATTTAAAGACCAGCATAAGAAGAAGCTGACCATCATCGGATAACGATGGATAACCAAGAAAAATATGGGCTCTAATTGGTGAATTCATTATAATAAAAAAAAATACACAAATATTTTGGGGCGTTATCTGATCGAATATTTCTAGAGAATCTGATCTGTATGAATCGAATATTTTGTTGATTTTTTTTAGTTGAAATAAAATTGATTAAAATAAGAGATGCTCAAACAAGCATGATCCATCTACATATGACTAAATCTTTGCTTATGAGAAACGAAAAGAGTGAGAAGATTGAGAGAAAACTAGAAAGAGAAAAGAATTGAAATAAGAGGGCGAAGAGAGAGCGAGAGAGAGAAAGAGAGAGAAACGGAGAGAAAAAAGCGAAAAGCATGAAGAGAGAGAGAGAGAGAGAGAGAGAGAGAGAGAGAGAGAGAGAGAGAGAGAGAGAGAGAGAGTCTATCATGGTTCTGTAAGTATATGGAAATTCAAAACTGTTTTCATAAATATTAGAATTTACAAATATTTATGAAAATATTTTGGAATTTCCAAAGAGAGAAGAGAGGAGAAGAAGGAAGGAACATTCAGAATGAAAAAGAGGAGGCCTATAATGACGTCACCACAATTTCGTAAATATTTGAAAATTCTTAAATGACTTTACAAATTCCAAAAGATTTTTATAAATATATATTTATAGTTTTAGGTGTAAAATAAAACTGTCTAAAATCGATTGTATGCATCTGGCTTGACACAGACTTCCGTTTGGATTATTAAATGTATGTGTATATTTTCAGAAGAATATGTGTGAAACTACCAAATTATTATTTGTGATCCACTTCAGAGACTCTGGAAAGTTTAATTGATCTTCAGTTGAGTGAGTTCGATTTTGGTCAGAACTGTTCTGTCCTGTGAATATTTCATATAGTATAGTATAGTCGATTAAATCTTCCTCGCCAGCTCAGCTACTTGCTTCCTCCTTTTATTGTCTTCCTTGTATTAGAGTACTTTTGTATAGAGTTCTCATTTTCTAGAACATTCGAACA